>NC_037679.1:120181403-120481403 GCF_003255815.1 Theropithecus gelada | reverse complement strand
GCTGGAGTTACTGTATAAGGCTTTGTGGTGGGGCTTGCATTTTAGATGAATCTTATGGATTGATAAAATTTAGATAAACCGAGGAAAGCATTTTCATCATAGAGAAAATATGCACAGAGATGGGGGCAATATTCAGCATGCTGTGTGTGTGTATGTGACAGCCAGCTTCTCTGGGACCTTACATCAAGAAGAGAGAAAGCCGTGTGTTGCAACTGTGGGAGGTAGCTAGGGTGGGACACGTCCTATCAAATTCTGAAGGATTTTAAGTACCAAAAACTAATTACATAGAAATATTTATTGAAATGTGATATAGTATACATTTCTGCTAATTAATAGTTCCTTAGAGTACTTAGTTCTTTTTTTTTTTTTTTTTTTTTTTTGAGATGGAGTTTCACTCTTATTGCCCAGGCTGGAGTGCAATGGTGTGATCTTGGCTCACTGCAACCTCTGCCTCCCTGGTTCAAGCGATTCTCCTGCCTCAGCCTCCCGAGTAGCTGGGATTACAGGCGCACGCCACCACACCCGGCTAATTTTGTATTTTTAGTAGAGATGTGGTTTCTCCGTGTTGGTCAGGCTGGTCTCAAGCTCCTGGCCTCAGATGATCCACCCGCCTCAGCCTCCCTAAGTGCTGGGATTACAAGGCGTGAGCCACTGAGCCCGGCCAGAGTACTTAGTTCTTACTTCTGTTGCCATAAAATAAATGAGACGGTAATGATTCTATAAAATGCTGAACAGAATAATGCAGAGACAAATAGCATAGAAGTCTGCTTTAGAAAATATCCACCAACCCCAAAGCAATGTTATATCTTAAAATGATTATTTATTGATTGTACTTTTATTCATTTATAACCTGATATTATTATGCAAGTATTTTCAGATAAATCAATTATAAATAAACCCATGAGAAAATGTAACTAGTAAACACATAAGCCAATATAAAAATACTTACATCAGAGCACTAAGTAATATTCTGTATATATGGGTTTATGTGTGTACTTGCATGTATCTGCATATAATATTTATTGATTAACTTATTTTTCCTGCTCAGACATAAATGAAGAAAGCTTAACTATAGCTCAGGCACCATGGCTCACACCTGTAATCCCAGCACTTTGAGAGGCTGAGGCAGGTGGATCATTTGAGGTCAGGAGTTTGAGACCAGCCTGACCAACATGGTGAAACCCCATCTCTACTAAAAATACAAAAATCAACCAGGCATAGTGGCAGGCACCTGTAATCCCAGCTACTTGGGAGGCTAAGGCAGAAGAATTGCTTGAACCCGGGAGGCAGAGGTTACCGTGAGCTGGGATGGTGTCATTGCACTGCAGCCTGGGCGACAGAGCGAGACTCCATTTCAAAAAAAAAAAAAAAAAAAAGAAAGCTTAACTATATAGCTGACATTTTATCCTGAAGGCACACTGAGGAAGTATGAGCTAGGACAGAATGTCAGGACAGAGAGAGCCAACTAATTCTCGTTTAGTCAGTAGATCCAGTACTATAAAATCAAAGTGGTGTATGAAAACAGTTTTTCCTGCCAGGCACAGGGGCTCATGCCTGTAATTCCAGCACTTTGAGAGGCTGAGGTGGGCAGATCGCTTGAGGTCAGGAGTTCCAGACCAGCCTGGCCAACATGATGAAACAATGTCTCTGCTATTTTTACCAATGACGAAAACCACAATCACTTTTGCACCAACCTAATAAAAATACAAAAATTAGTTTGGCATGGTGGCATGTGCCTGTAGTCCCACCTACTCAGGAAGCTGAGGCACGAGCAGTGAGCTGAGATCGCACCACTGCACTCCAGTCTGGGCTGCAGAGGAAGACTTTGTCTCAAAAAAAAAAAAAAAAAAAAAAAAGTCAGCTTTCCTTGTGTAGTAACCCATGGAATCATGTAGGTATATGAGTCTTACTATTATGTGATGAGATTGCTCAGCTTTTCTGTTTTATGGCTGTTGGTGCATTTTGAGTTTCAGAATTATTTACAGAGCACAGCAAAGTGGCAGACCATTGTGACAAACTAATGCTGAAAGACAAATTGTTGAGCTAAAAAAAAAAAGTCAGGCTTCGGAAAGGGAAATAGTTACCCTTAGCCAGACCAAAAAAAAAAAAAAAAAAAGTCCCCTTCTATGTCACAACTAAGTGATTATTTGAAATTATAAGGTAGGGGAAAATTCTGAAAAGTCCCTTGTCAGGATTTATATTATTGACAAAATGTGATCGATTTTAGAAATATGAAATTAGCTGCTCTCAGAAAACTTCTAGAAATGTATCTCTATACATATATATGTAACTTTATATATATGTGTGTGTGTATATGTATGTATGTATGTATGTATGTATGTATCTATCTATCTATCTATCTATCTATGCTTTTCTGTTTCTTGTTGTCCGCTGTGTGAGACCTGAAAACAATTTGCAGGTTTCTGTTACTATGCCAGGGATTTGCAAAGTATTACATAGCAAATATTTTAGGCTTTTCAGGTTATACTGTCTCTTTTGCAAATACTCAACTCTTTCATTCTAGAGCAAAACAGCCATAGACAATATGTAAACAAATAAGCCTGGCTGTGTTCAAATATCACTTTATTTTAAAAAACAGGTGGCACACTGAATTTGACCTAGGAGCTGTATGTAGTTGGCCAAACCCTTCTTTAGATTATTTTTATAATCTTCACAGTTGAGAAGTTTCCTGTGTCCCATATCTGAAATATCCTTGTGAGAACTGAGTCATTTATTTTTAAATATTTTTCATGCTTATATTTATAGTGTTTAATTCACTTTGTATGTGAATGTAACTAACACACATACCCACAGACAGAGTGACATACATGTAGAGGTTCTGACTGCATAAAAAAGAACACTCCAGAGGTTCTTTCTCTGATTGCTGCAGTTCTGTGA
The DNA here is from genome assembly GCF_003255815.1 of Theropithecus gelada. Lineage (NCBI taxonomy): Eukaryota > Metazoa > Chordata > Mammalia > Primates > Cercopithecidae > Theropithecus > Theropithecus gelada. The sequence goes on along the minus strand of NC_037679.1, from coordinate 120,478,505 downwards.
TTTAAGCATTCTATGGACAGTGGAAGCCTGATCATAAATGAGAATTGACTAGCAATTGACAGGGCAGGCACATGTTCATTCAGTAGATTCAGAATAGGAATGAATCAAGTATGAAACAGGTGTGTGGATGAATCAAGTAGAACAGAGGCAGAAGAAGGGGAAATGAAGGCAGAAGTCATTGAAATGAGATAGATCTAGGCATCCAGTCAGAGGGCAAACTAAAGAACCCTAGCTGGGGGCAAAGGTAGTCTTCTGCTTCCATCTGATATACAACTTGGGGAACACTGTGTATTAGAGTTGAGCTCTAAAGCAGTGGTTCTCAAGTTGTAGTGCATTAAATTCCGGGACTCTGACCCCAGACACTCTGATTGAGAAGATCTGGAGTAGGGCCTGCAATTGCTTTTTACCATATATCCTGGATATTTTTATTCAAGTTGTCTGCAGACCACAGTTTCAAAAAAAGCTGCTCCAGACTTTTCACCTTCTCAGCTTCCTTCCCTATTTGTCTGACAGCCTGATCATCTGATCCAGAGACAGCCTCTTCTCATTTCCTTCCCTTCCTTCTCTTTTTGTGCTCTCCACCTTCCTGGTACCAACCTAAGCTGATTGTTACTAACTTCATTTCTGTTAACTCTCCTTCTCAGAAATTAAAGACGTTTACCTCTGCCACTTATACACATGAAAATATATGTTGAAAAATAGCTTGCACCAAAACAAACGAGTAAAAACCACAACACTCTCCTCCATGGGTGTGCACTTCTTGTCCCCATAAGGCCATGTGAGAATCTGGAGTCTCTTACTGCTTTATATGCAAAGTCCCTAATGACCAAACAATAAGAAATGGCCAGAATAGCTAGGGTGCCGTAAGAGAGAGGACCAGGGGTGAGACACATGAGGGAGGCAGGGCCGGATCAGGAGGACATGCAGATCTTGCTAAGGGTTTTGGCCTGTATCCCAGGAGCAAGGAGAATCCATCACCACTGCCCTTTCCTAAGTCCAAGAACCACTTCATCTCTAGCTGATTGAATGTCTGGGAATGCCTTAAGGTGAGAGAAAATGAAGTGAGAGTCTTGGATGGTTCTAGGTATAGAGCTGGCTGGTGGACAGATGATGTTGCATTTCAAAAGACTGGAGACAGAGGAGGCTCGTGGTGAAATGGAAAGAGGAGCAGCTTAATTCTAGACTTTTGGTATTTAAGGAACTGATGGGACACTGGGGTGGAGGTGTACAACAGGCAGTTGGTTCTATGTCCTTGATTCTCAGGAAGGAGAGCCAGGCTTGGAACATAGATGTACGGAGACATTGGCATATAGATGCTGTTTGAACTTGCAGTTGTAGATGAGATTTCCTGGGAAAATCAATTGGAATGAGAGGAGTAAAAGATCAAGAGTTGAATCCTGAGAAATGGCAAACTTTAAAGGAAAGAAGGAGGAATTGAAACCCACAGAAATCGGTTGAAAATGAGAGGCCCGAGGGAATGTGATATAAAGGAAAGGGAGGAGAGAGATTCACAAAAGAAGGTGGGGCCAAAGGCCCTCAAGAACTCAATAAAGGAGGTGCAGCTATAAACTAGACCCATGGCTTTGGCCCCCAGCAGGTCACCAGCAGCCTTCTAACAACAGTCTATTGATGGACGGGAAGTAAGGGACACAAACTGGACCGCAATGAACAGAGGACGCTGTGGGATTTACTACCTGCAAAGCAGCCACAGGCCAGAATGCACAGTAGAGTCAGAGAAGCAGTGACTCAAAGCAGCTCAGCCAGAGTGTCCTCTTCAGATCCCTGTCTTAAGCAGAATGAGGGCAAAATATCAGTTATAAAACCTGGAGAAGAGGGGAGTATCAGAGAAACACTGGTGGCATTACAGCACAGATTGTCTTGCTGTCACTGAGCAAGTGTGTTATTTGTTCCCTAAATAAACTGCAATTGCTCTTCAGCAGAAGTATGTGTACGTTTAAAATGTCCACCCTCCTAGATTTCCTGAGGCTCCTCATATTTGTATTTGTTTCCCCTTAGCACAGCAGCATTGCCTAAAAGCAGTACCAGTAAAGGACTGATAGGAAACGTTCACAGACTCCAGTTTGCAAATGCAGCTCTTTATCTACCAGACTAGGAATTTGTTTAGCTTGTGTTGTGCCCACTCTGTGCGGTGCTTTGTAGTTCTCATCGGGGAAGGCCCGCTATGGGATCACAGCGACTGTGCTAATTAAATGTCAGTGGGTTTGGGAGCTGTGGCGAGGTCTTCCCGCTCAGCTCACCAAGACCCAAGCAGGAAGGAGAGGCACGTCAGCCTTCCTGAAGCTCATTAGGGTAGGAAGTACTCAGACTCAGACAGCTTCAGTGTTCAGATCCTAAATGGATGCTGCAAGAGGGCTCACAAATGAGCTCCAAAAGGAATAAACAAACTCATGTCTATGTAGTTTTAACAGAAAACAATTTTTATTTGGGCAAGTTTTCCTTGAAAATGTTCCCCTCCATCACCCCTCATTTTATTAGCTGTATCATTGATTCTAGAAGTGTCTCATGTTTATCTTGTTTTTATCATTGATCACGCCCTCATGTTTAACATTCACACAAACCAAGGGAGAACAAAGTAATAAACACACATATCAAGAAAATATCAATGCTTTGGGTGCAGTTGGTGACAGGCAACCAGGCCCTTTCTGGCTTCCCCTGGAGGGCCCTGACATTTTTCTTTCTTGGTTGTTCCGATCTGAGTGTGCTGCGTTGCAGGGAAACTGAGTCTTGATGTCATCAGCCTCTCCCTAAAATAACTCAGAGCCCCTTTTCTCCATGAGTGGCACGGTTCTCTAAGCGGCTACCAACTAGAAGTGCATTCACCAGGCCCCCTGTACCGTCCTCACCCGGACAGCCTGGCAGAGCTGCTCACTCCTCTCCACTCGTACTGCCAGTGTCTTCCTGCTGCCATCTTCATTTTGTGCCTGGACAACTGCAGTAGCCTCCTGTCTCTGTCTCCGGTTAAGTCCCTCTTCAATCCACTCTCCACAGGGAAGCCAAAATGATTAATTTCACTAAAAGATCAGCTGCTCCTGTCTGTCTCCTCACCAAATATTTCCATAGCTTCTGATAAAACAGAGTATGTACGTGCTCACCAGTATGCTCAGGCGACCCTTAGTGAGCATGCTCCTGGTTACTCTTATTTTTTTCTGTTATTTTAATTCATATTTATCGAGCATAATACATACTTCGTGTCAGGTGCCATGTCTCATCTAAATATCACAATAACTCTCTGAGGTAAATGTTCATAAAGTTCTCTTAGGAACCTCACTTGCAGAAGAAGAAAGTGAAGCTTAGAGAAGCTAAATGATTTCCCTGTGGCTGTTCAGTTAACAAGGAGGATACAGTGGAGTTGAACCCAGGTCTGTCCAGAGCCTGCGATGCTAACCACTGTACAATCTCACCCTCTAGCCATGTCTGTGACTGCCCCTCTTCATTGCACCGTATGTTACAGAATCTGCCCATATCCTTCACTACCACCTGGTCCAAACGAGCACCATCTTTCACCTGGGTTATTTGCAGTAGGCTTCTGACTCTTCCTGCTTCTGTTCATCCATGCATTCTGTAGAGTCTTCTCTAACACAGTAGCAACAGTGAACCCTTAAAAATGTAACACAGATTATGTCACCTCTCTGCTCAACACTTCCACAGCAAAAGTCAACTCTTGTGTTGGCTTCACAAGTCTCCCAATATGACCTGGCCCTCTTCCCCATCTCCCGTCTCTCTCTGGCCACTTTCCTCTTTACTTATTCTGCTCAAGCCACACTGGCCACCTGGCTGTGGCTTGGCGTCAATAACCTACTTTGTGTCTATAAGTTTCTGTTTCATAATCCTGCTTTGTATCTAGAAGTTTCTGCTAAAATGGTCTCTAACCATTTGATTTAAAATGGCAACCTCCATCCCCCAGTGCTCATTACTTCCATCCTCTGCTTAATTTCTCCTTGGCACTTGCACATTTTGATAGATGATATATTTGTTTCTATCTCCTCCGCCAACAGAAAGTTAGCTCTAGGAGGGCAGGAGCTTTGGTCTGTTTTGTTCACTATTATAGCCCGGAAGCCTAGAGCATTATTTGTTATACATCAGAGGTTCATTAACAATTATAGAATTGTTACCGGAGGCTGGGCAAGGTGGCTCACACCTGTAATCCCAGCACTTTGGGAGGCCAAGGCAGGCAGATCATGAGGTCAGGAGTTCAAGACCAGCCTGACCTACAAGGTGAAACCCTGACTCTACTAAAAAGTACAAAAATTAGCCAGGCATGGTGGCACGTGCCTGTAATCCCAGCAACTCGAGAGACTGAGGCAGGAGAATCGCTTGAACCCAGGAGGTAGAGGTTGCAGTGAGCGGAGATCATGCCATTGCACTCCAGCCTGGGCGACACAGTGAGACTCTGTCTAAAAAACAAAACAACCAAACAAAAAAAAGAATTGTTACTAGAAAGGGGTCCTGATCCAGACCCCATTAGAGGGTTCTTGGACCTTGTGCAAGAAAGAATTTGGGGCAAGTCCATAGAGGAAAGTGGAAGCAAGTTTATTAAGAAAGTAATGGAATAAAGAATGGCTACTCCATAAACATAGCAGCACCGAGGGCAGCTGGTTGGCTGTTTTAATGATTATTTCTTGATTATATCCTAAACAAGGGGTGGATTATTCATGAGTTTTCTAGGAAAGGGGTGGGAAATTCCTGGAACTGAAGGTTCCTGCCCTTTTTAGACCACGTAGGATAAGTTCCTGACATTGCCCTGGCATTTGTAAACCGTCATGGCACTGGTAGGAGTATCTTTAATCATGCTAATGCAATATAATTAGTGTATAATGAGCAGTAAGGACAACCAGAGGTCACTTTCATTGCCATCTTGGTTTTGGTGGGTTTTGGCCCGCTTCTTTACTACAACCTGTTTTATCAGCAAGGTCTTTGTGACCTGTGCCTTGTGCCAACCTCCTATCTCATCCTGTGACTAAGAATGCCTAACCTCCTGGGAATGTAGCCTAGTAGATCTCAGTCTCATTTTATCCAGCCCCTATTTAAGATGGAGTCATTCTGGTTCAAATGCCTCTGAAAGAATGAACATACAAGGCATATATTAATTATTGTGTTTAGCTCATGATGGCTTAGGTCATAGGAGAATTCTGTTTTAGTATTGAATGAGAGAAGTGGGTCTTTATGTTATGTTAATATGGCATATAAAGTACTTCATGTATCTGAAACTATTAATAACATCGTTTTACTTATAGATAATTCATGACCTCATTGTATAATCCCCAAGACGCTTACAATGCAGGCAGTAACTGTTCATATATCTATATGTTTATGTTCAATACCCCTCTTTAAATGGCTTCTTTACCAGTTGGTTATATATTTGTTAAGAAAGGACAATAAGTTTTTCTAAATGAGTTTTTCTTTACGTTTTCTCTTTCTTCCCTTCCTCTCCTTACTTTTCATGCCCTCTCTTTGTCTTTTCATTTGCAACCTGGGTCATTTAACTTCTGAATGACTAGATAACATTTAAAGGGTGTTGGGTGTCACAGAATGAACAAGTAACAAAATATATCTGCTCAAAATTCTTTGTCTCTTTTCAGTTTAATTCAATTGATCCGAATCCCTACTTAGAGTTGAAATTCACCTTGCCACCTCATTTCCTCCTTTATTAGGTTTGCCTTTGAAACGCAGAAGTTCATTTGAGCAGTAATTCTCTCACCTTTAAGAACCACTCTCTCACAAAAGCTGACCTTTTTTTTTTTTTTTAAGCAGCTGTTGATTAGACAGTTAAACAGAGAGATAGCAATGGCATATTTCTCAGTCTGACATAACTCAGAAATAGAAAGCTGAAGAAACCTGAAGTTGAAATGCTTTCAAGCAATTGAGCTTAAAGTTCCTGAAAATTATCTCGTAGTGCTTCTTCTCAGCTCCCCACATTCCACCCCCGATTTTACATCTGGCTAATTTGCGCACTTCAGATTGGATTCCTGAGCGCACACTGGCAGTGTGAGAACTGTTGCGGAACTCATCATTATAATTTCAAGCCTCTAATTAACCCACTTTAAAGTGGCTTTGTCAAGACTATGAGCAACAGAAAAGCAATTGACTCATTCTTGGAATAGGTATATCATAGAGAAAAGTAGAATAGTAAGATTGTGCTCTTCACTAAGCCTCATTGGTTCAGGAACTTAAGGAGCATTAAGAGCACAGATCCTGCAGTAATTCTCTTTGGTATATTATTGTAGGTGTTGTTATTTCACAGTTAGGTAAATTAGACATAAAAAGGTCAAACGACTTGAACGTGCTACCATAAAAGGTCAGTGATAAAGCCAGAAATCATTTCTCACTGTCGATCAGAAGCCACCCCCCATGCCCCACAGCAATTACTTTGAGAACAGGAACCCTCTAAGTTTTCCCAGTCAACCACAGGTACTAATTTAACATGGTCCAACATCTCAAAAAGATGACTTTCTTCACCTTTTGATGTTTGCCTTAAAAAAATCCCCAGAAACAGTGAAAGAATCAGAATGCTTTTAAAAGATAAGTGATGCTATCATTCCCATTTTTCTTATTGTTGTATATAAATGACTAGGAATTAAAACATTTCTGGCCAGGCACGGTAGCTAAAGCCTGTAATCCCAGGACTTTGGGAGGCTGAGGTGGGCAGATCACAAGGTCAAGAGATCTCAAGACCATCCTGGCCAATATGGTGAAACCCCATCTCTACTAAACATACAAAAAATTAGCTGGTCGTGGTGGTACGTGCCTGTAGTCCCAGCTACTCAGGAGGCTGAGGCAGGAGAATCGCTTGAACCTGGGAGGCGGAGGTTGCCGTGAGCCAAGATTGCGCCACTGCACTCCAGCCTGGGTGATAGAGCAAGACTCTGTCTCAAAAAACAAACAAACAAACACCACATTTCTCATATTTACATATAATATTGTAATTCATCATTTTCTAAAAACTCAATTTATTTCAGAAAATTAAACACATATGCCATTAAAATTGAACTAATAAATAAGCAAAAAATACTCTATGCCATCCTTCCATCCATCCGTCCATCCGTCCATCCATCCTTCCATCCATCTATCCATCCAAAAAGTATTTGTTAAACAACTCTTCTGTGCCAGACACTGTCCTAGATTATGAATACAACAGTAAACAAAACAAAATCCCTGTCCTTCTGTAAACTACATTCTAGGTGGAGGACATACTAAAATCCAATGAAGAATATTTCATACTCACATATTGTCTGAATTATCATGGAGAAAGATTCTTCTGTTCTGCTAGTGTTTCCCAAACCACACTTGAAATATGTGGGAGGGGACATGGATGGGAAATATCCAGCAAATTCATTTCTGGATGCTGGAAGAAGCAACTCAAGTAATATTACCTGGTCATCTCTGGATCTGAGGAAAGCATATTATTTCCTGTATGGGAGTAGTGAGACCCAGAAATTTCAAAGACTTGTCTTTAGTTACATCAAAAAGAAATAAGGTTGAAGAGATGTCTCTTTTCCATCAGTTCTACATAACGAAAGCAAAAACTCCTAGTGTACCTAATTTCAGGGTTTCCCAGAAATCAGTTTCTATGTCTATCTGTGCTTTAGATAACCCCACTTCACATGTGGAATTAGTTTCTTTTCTTGCTTCCTCACCCTGAAATGTTTTAACTCTTTTGACTAGGACACTACTGTAATGATTACTTTAGAATATTTTTGGTGGAATAGTGATTTCAGATAAGATGATCTACGTACACATTATTTTGTTTCATTTCATTTTGGTCACTCGGAAAATATTGGTATATATTCTTACATGGATATCAAAACCAATTAAGAATTATACCTCATTAAATTTCACATGAAAAATACAAAATAGTAAGCATTTTCCATTAAAGTGATGAATTATTTATAAAATCTTAAATCAGTAGCTTCTGAAGTATCAAAGTAGAAGTAGGAGAAGGTATAACCTGTTTTAGTTGAAAATGGAACTAAAGAATAAAATTTGCCTTAAATAACTGTAGGGAAAAATCTTGTTTTAGAAGATAAATTTTTTATCTCTTTTCATGAAAATAAACATATAAATTAATTCATAAACTAATATATTTCCTATATATTACATATAATTATACAAACCTCCTGGGATTAAAGTAGTTTTTACTCTTTTAGTACATGTCTTAGTCCATTTTCTGTTGCTATAAGAGAGTACCCGAGACTGGGCAATTAATAAAAACAAGAGATTTATCTAGTGGCTGGGAAGTCTGAGATGCAGGCATCTGCATCTGGTCACCTTCTGGTGAGGGTCTCGTGCTGCATCATCACATGGTGGAGAAAGGAAAAGGAAGCAAGCATGTGCTACCATGGCAAAGCCCAAAGCAGCCTTTCTGCATAACCTCCTGCTCTCAAGATACCAAGTCCAGTCCCTTGAGAGCGCGAATGCACTCACTTCCTCTGAAAATTAACCCAGTCCTCTCAGGAGCAGCATTAATCCCTCTTAATGACCTAATCACTTCCCAAAAACCCGACCTGCCAAAATCACCACACTGGGGACAAAATTTCCAACACATGCACTCTGGGTGACCCACTCCATGCAAAGCATTATGGAAATTCATGAGCCCAGAAATTAGAAGCTATGGGTGACAAATAACCAATTGTTTAAAATTAAGTGGAGCATATTTTGTACTTCTGATCCTAATCTCAATTTTTTTGAAAATGTGTTCAGTGAATGTACTGCTATAGAGTATCTACATGTTAACATTTCTCCTGTATGCTTTTAAAGGAAAAAAAAAAAAAAAAAAAAAAAAAAAAACTTCTTTAAAAAAACTCGATTCTTTTATGTTTAAGTTTGGTTAAAAAAAAAAAACTGGTGGATTTTCACTCAAGAATCCAAATTGCTTATGGTGATAACATCTACTATCTATTAGAACAGTGGTTTACAAATGTTAGCAGGATTGAAATCACTTGGAGGGCTCGTTAAAACAGATTGTGGGGTGCAGCAGGAGAGGGGTGTACTCCTTCGTAGTTTCTGATTTGGAAAGCTTGAGGTGGGGCCAAAGAACTTGCATTTCTAATATGCTTCCTGGTAATGCTATTTAGCTGTCCCAGAAACTCCATTTTGAGAACCATTCTATTAGGATGAGTGTTAGCAATCTGTAGGAAGGTTAGCTCCATCAAACGTCACAACACGTTGTTATGCTTGATGATAAAATCATAGTACAAAGATAGCATACTTACTAAAAACTGCCCTAAATCATTTTAAAGTGCATTTTTTTGTGGAACGTTTTCCTCCTTTTTTTCTCTCCTGCTTTGCCCTGCTTCAAGGGTTGAGCTGTCATGAATCAATTATTTATTATCATCACTAAGGTCTTTTATCAATTTTACTATAGTTTAAGACAGACCCTAATGAGTAGGAGTCTAAATCATTTGAAATTAGGGCATGTTTGCTTCTTTTTTTTTTTTTTTTTTTTGAGACGGAGTCTCGCTCTGTGGCCCAGGCTGGAGTGCAGTGGCCGGATCTCAGCTCACTGCAAGCTCCACCTCCCGGGTTTATGCCATTCTCCTGCCTCAGCCTCCCGAGTAGCTGGGACTACAGGTGCCCACCACCTCGCCTGGCTAGTTTTTTGTATTTTTTTTAGTAGAGACGGGGTTTCACCATGTTAGCCAGGATGGTCTCGATCGCCTGACCTCGTGATCCGCCCGTCTAGGCCTCCCAAAGTGCTGGGATTACAGGCTTGAGCCACCGCGCCCGGCCGCTTCATTTTTTAATTCTGGCAAATTTCTTGTTATTTTACACCTATCTTCGTCTTAGTTTGGCTATCATTATAAAGGAAATAAACTGATAGCTAAGAACCATAGTGGATTTTTAAAAAGATAATAGATAAACGTAACTTACAATATTTTTAAAACTCCTTGGGTGAAGGTTGTATAGTGCAGAGTGATGCTGGTGGCATTCTAGAGTCGCTCCTTCAGTACTGCTGGGGAGGGAAGGGATCAGTTCCTTACTTTCCTACAGTGTGTGGGGTTTGTGGTGTGTGTGTGTGTGTTTGTGTGTGTGCGCGTGTGTGTGTGTGTGATGAGAGAAAGCTGTCTTTAGAGCTCATGATTTCCTTTAGGTCTGTGGTCCTTTGTTCTGGTTGTCCATGAATCCTCCAGAGCTGTCTTGCAAGGTACTCGAGAGTTTGTGTTGTCTCTTCCCGAGGTTTGTCTGTATTCTTTGGAATGATCACCCCTGCTGTCCTTTCTGTCCACTGCCACATTTTTCTTCTGGCTGTGCTTTCTTTAAGGCTTTCTCTTTAGATTCTCAAAAACCTATTTTGAAAGTTGAGAAACATGAACATTGCTTCTTTCTTTTTCCATTCCAGTTATATACCAAAATCTACTCAAGATGATATGGACAACTCTGTTTGACTAGGGAACAAGGGTGTCTGGGAAAGAAAGAAGGACAAGAATTAACTTTCCAAGAAAGACAGATTTGTTAGCTTTTCTAACGAATCCATTCCATTGTACTATTTGGTGGGGTATAAGGGCTTTCATCTGCTTCCCATGGCCCATCTCATACCCTTTCCCATTTTTCCTCCTGACTTTCCCCTCCTGCTCCACTCTAAGGTTCTCAACCCCTCTGGAAACTACTATCTCCTCTTTGAGAAAAGAGTGTATACAGCCCTTCATGTGTCTTCTGGATTGTTTAGCTTCAGACTTATGCTGGATATTCCTGGTGGTTTCTGGCTGCCTCACTTCTGCTGACTAAAGTGGGGAGAATGTGCTCCTCCCTACTAGGAATTCCTGAAGCTGATCTTCTAAAGTGATCTAAATACCAAATATTCACTTGCCATAGAGCCATAGTGAATATTTTCTGACTGAGACCACACAGTTGAGTCTCATGTGGGAAAGACTTTTCTTCTTTCTCACAGGACTCTGACCTTACTAACGGAGGAGTAATTCTGGCATCAGTATTTGGGAAGACCAGTTATTTTTTCTTTGGTCTGTGTTCTTTATGAAGGACCTCACAGTACTGCAAGGAACCCTGAGCAGATGGCACCATGCCCAAATGGATCCTGTCTTATCCCCAAATTCCGTATTTAAGAGAAAGGAAAAAAGAGATGAATAGAATCTCAGTTTATCTTGCCATAGTCGAGAGAAAAGTTCCTTGGTGGTTTTTATTAACTTCCTAGGGCTGCCATAACAAATATCCACAACTTGGAAGCTCGCAATGGCAGACATTTCTTGTCTCACGGTTCTGGAAGCTGAAAGTCCTAAGCCAAGGTGTTAGCAGGAACATGCTCTCTCTGAAGGCCCTCGAGGAGGATCCTTCCTTGCCTCTTTTCAGTGTCTGGTGTTTGCCAGCAGTTCTTGGCATATGTTGGCTTATATCACTCCAATATCTCCTGTGTTATTACATGGCATTCTCCTTTTGTGTCTAACTGTGCCTGTATTTCCCTGTTCTTGTAAGGACTCTAGTCATAGGATTAAGGCCCACCCTAATCCAGTGTGACCTCATTTAACTTCATCACAGCTGCATCTCCTGTTTCTGAATAAGATCACATTCATAGGTACCAGGAGACAAGATCTGAACATGTATATCTTTTTGGCTTGATTTGGACACAATTCAACCCACCACAGTATTCTGTGTTTGAACTCACACAGGCATTTAGTGTAGCTCCCAATTCCCTTCTAGTCCTCTTCTCATTGCCCATCCTCCATGGCTTGGCTCATGGGATCCCTCTGTCTATACAGAACCACTTCCTCATGCCATTCTTTCTTCCTCCTTTCTACCTGGACATTTCATCCATTCTTTAAAACCTTTATCAGATGCACTTCTTACATGGTTCCTTTCCTCGTGCCACCGAATCTAATGTGATTCCTTGTAATTCTGCCCTCATTTTTCCTTGTATTAATTACATGTCTATCATTGTTTTAATTCCTCCAACTAGAAAGTCGGTTGCCTGAAAGAAGAAAATAAGTATTGCTCATCTCTATCATCCCACGGTAGCTAAAACCGTGCTTTGCACTTTACAGGGTCACAGAATCAGAGAAAAAAAAAAGCAGATGTTTTGCAAACAAGAGGCTTCCATATTTTGCACACTAGAATAGGTAAAGCCTTAGTTTTTGCCCCCTTCTGCTGATTTTTCTCTGCTTCAAATAGGGGTAGTGTTTGGCATGAAGGCATTGTATTGTAATACAATTGCCTGAATATACAAGGCAATTATTCTGACTTCAGGCTCCAGCTCACTTTGTGATCTTGGGAAAGCCAATTGCTATGTCACAGTTTTACCAATTAATAAAATTGGAACTCACATAAAGAAAATACAGATGAAAAGTAGTAAGGAATAATTATTATTGAATGTCATTGAAGTATGGTTTCTTGATTTTTTTTCTCCATCCTTACTTGGACCCGAACTGAAATGAACATTAAAATCCTAGTGATAAGAAGATAAATGTGAAATGGATAATAAAGGATACCACTAAAAATAAAAAGCCCAAGTCTGTCATCTTTATTCCCTAATCTTGGATTCAAAAAATACATGGTGTTTCTCAAAGACCCTGCTGCAGGTTATATATGTTTATGTATAAGGTTTGCATTTATGTGTCTGTCTGTATTTTATGAATATATACATATACATGTTTTTATTCCTATTGAGTGATGCATCTGTATTTAAATTACAAATGTGTCATGATTGATAATGATATGCATGATTTTCCTTTTGTCTTCAACATATAATGAAAGAATCTCTTGGTAGTCTTTCCTGTGGGGAATGTCTTTATTTTTTCTTAAGGCTGACTATCCACCAATGCTTTGGATCCTCTCCTCACTAATCTGTATGCATGCACTATATCTACCCATGTGTTCATTGCATTGTTATAAAGCTTTAATATTATGATATGTAATAAATTATCTCAGGCCTAGTTTTTCTATTTGTAATAAGGACCTAATAAGTGTTCCTTGTTGCTAAAATTCTTTTGAAACTGCATACTAACTGGGTGGGCATCATTTGCACACCATATATAAAACAATTGCTACCATTTTGGCTCATCAAGATTGTTGTGGAATACAAGTATTTCTAAGACCCAGAGATTTCCCCCCATGGCAAATTCAGACTCTCATTATCATTAATATTGATTGTTGGTTGGCTTTCTGGAACATGTTTGTATAGTGATATCAGCTAATTTCAAGTCCTGTTGGGAGCATCTTTGTCAATAGTAAAGTTGGCTATCGTTAAGACAGCAGTCCTTGAATATCTTCATTAGCAGTTTTTCAGTTTTTAATTAGGTTCTAAATTAGATTTCTTATTGTTACAACTCTCCACAGATGTGCCATACTTGTGCAGAAACTTACCAGGTATTTTTACCTTTGGTTTCCAAAGCACATAATAGTAAATGGTGTGATTGCTGCTTTGGATGCTGGGGTTTTTTTCTGTTTTTTTTTTTAAGTCATATGAAAGGATACATGGCATATAAAAGTGTGGAGTAGACAAATGTGGCTAAAGAGTCCATCACTAAGACAACCGAATATCTTTGGTTGGCAGTGCGTTCATTCTACAGAATATTTTAAATCAGATTGCATGTATAGGGGACTAAATCCTTTAAAAACTATTGAGCATATGTTAATTGGCTTCTAAGACATTGTATTGTGCTTTCAGTAAACTGTTAATTTGGACCAGGAAAGCTCTGTATTGATGTCAGTCATTTTTATGCATTTCACAGTCATCAAGTTATTCCTTAATTCTTTTGCATTTTGTCTATATAATAGGAATGCTATCCTTGCTTTATCATATAGGGTTCCATTCAACATTGATTGGGTACCCAATAAAAGTGGAACTCACATTAAAAAAACACAGATGAAAAGTACTAAGAAATAATTATTATTGAATGTCATCAAAGTGTAGTTTCTTGATTTTTTTTTTACCTTGTCCTTACTTGGACCCAAACTGAAATGAACATTAAAATCCCAATGGTAAGAAGATAAATGTGAAATGGATAATAAAGGATGCCACTAAAAATGGTTATTTCCTTCCTCCAAATAGCTTATAATCTATTGGAATACATATGAGTACATAAATAACTATCAAACAAGAAAAAATATTAAAATATTTTCTTTCTACAAATACTAGAATTTGTACCATTGTCTGATTTCTATTATTTGCCCTTCTTCTTTACAGAGGATGAAACAGAGAGATAATTCATTGAGGCTTAAGAGTTGTTGTCCACTTTAAATTTATGAATATATGTTACTAACTAGCCCATTTCTTCATTGATTTCAACAAATATTTATTGAGTCTATTTTATGTATCAAGTTCTGTTTTTGGCGCCGAGAACAAAGAGATGAGTAAGACCAGGCCCTTTATTTGAGGATGTCACAGACCACTGGAGAGAAATAATAGTTACTCAGATACAACATGAGAAATTTCATAATATAGATATGTGCAGGGCGCTATCAGAACACAGAACAGGGAGGAGCAAATAAGCCTCATTAGTCAAGACCCTCTATTACAAAGAATATGAAAGATTTCCAGGTAGAAAAAAAGTGAAGTTTTCTCTGTTTTGTTTGTATTGTTCTTTTTCAATTATATATTTCAAATTTTCAAAGATATGTAAAGATGGCTTATCTAATCATGAATGAAAATATTGTTCTAATACTTTGAACATGTGAAGGGAGGCCTAGGTGGATGTTTTTTTTTGTTTGTTTGTTTGTTTGTTTGTTTGTTTTTGAGTCCCTTTTAGAACGCCTCTTCTCTGCAATAAAACAAGACAAATGCAGAATCATGTCATTAAGTCAACAGGAGGAAGAGAGGCCCACAAATGTTTCTGTTAAGCAGGATATACTAACTGAAAATGATTTGTATAGATCTGTTTACTATTACATTAAATAACATTATTGGTTTCTTAAAATAACTGCAGCAATTTTTGACCCTATGAAGTGATCGTAAAGAAGTAAAAGTTTTTTAATAAATAAACTTAGGAGAAATTATTCAAATTACTATCTCACCTTGGGAGACTATCAGTTATGTAAGATTTAAAGAGTTCCAGTATTTAAGTATCTCTTTTTTATGTGTTGTTGACCTTACCCAACAAAACTATAGATCTCATTATTTACAACTCTCTTTATACTCCATGACTTTACCCAGGCAGCTGAATATTGCCGGAGAAAAACACACAAATATGGTTCCTGGCCTCCCTTTGACCATAACATAAGGGAGACCCTTAAGGCTTCCTGGCAGTACTACTGTATTTCCAAGTCCATGTACTTTCACTAGCTATTTTATAGCTGCTTTTCATCAGTTATCCAACACCTCCTCTCTCGTCCTCATTATCAGCTTCCTACTGCACTGAGAAAAAAAGTAACCAGAAAAGAACTTCTCAGTGTTCCCATCATCACAACCACCCAACCTCCTGAATCTGTGCCCATATTCCCTGCTGTCTCTAAGGGTAAATTTGTTCCTATCTAAGGCAAACCCCTTTACAAATGTTCTAGATCATTCCACTCTCACCTAGTCAAGATGTTGCTCTAGTGAATAGTCCCTTTCAAAACCAAACAAACACGATGTTCTATTTTCCGTATTTAAAAAATCCACCTTTATCCCTGCCCTTTTATCTACCTGCCATCCTATTTCTTGGCTCTCCCTCACACCTGCAGTCCTCAAGAGTTGTTTCTACTCACTCTCCTTGTATATACCTCCTCGCCTCCCATTCTTTTTTAAACTCACTACAATTAAGCTTTGGTATCCACCACTTCCTAAAACTGCTGCTGTGAAGCTTTTCAGTGATTTCTGAGTTGCTAAACCAAATGACATTTCCCTGTCCTCATTTGGTTGGACTTACCTGCCGCATTTAATGCAGATAATCACTCCCTCCCTCTTGAAATTATTTATTCCCTTGGCTGCAATACACCTGGCTGCGTGGGGTTTTGTGCCTACCTTGCTTAACCAACTTTCTTAGTCTAATTTGCTGGTGTCTTTTCTCTTACTAACCTATATTAGAGTTCCGTGGAGCTCCTTTCTCTGTCTAAGCTCACTTTTAGGTGATCTCACTAAGGCTCATGATTTTAAGTATCAGCCATATACTGACGACCCCTCCATGCACAGCTCCAGCCCTGACCTCTGCCCAGAATTCCTGACAAACAAATCCAACAGCCCACTCCTCATCTAAAGCTTCACATGTCCACAACCAAAGTCCTGATTTTATCCTGCTAAATGTACTCCTCCTACATTTTTTCTTAGTAAATGGCAAACAAATCCAATAGCCCACTCCTCGTCTAAAGCTTCACATGTCCACAAAGTCCTGATTTTATCCTGCTAAATGTACTCCTCCTACATTTTTTCTTAGTAAATGACATTTCTAAACTATTAATTGCTCAGGTCAATAACTTTGGAATCATCCTTAATTCTCTTTCTTTCATGCCCCAGATCCAATCAGTAAAGAAATCATGCCAGTTTTGCCTTCAAGAACTGGCCACTTCTTAAAACATGCTGAGGTACCTAAATGATTACAGTAATTTTATGCTTTCAAACTCATTGAGATTTTTAGAAACCCCTATAAGTCACAACAAGTTTCATGACTATGGTTTGTAATAAAAATGTGTATAATTCAAATTTAGTTCAAAAAAACATAAATAGAAAATAGGAAATGGTTTTTTTGAGTGATTGATTAATGACCCTGAAAACCAATTCTGAAATAACAATTTTCAAAATGATTTGCTCTAGAGCAACATCAGTGTAATGAATATTTAGCTTACCAAATTATCACTTATAAGGATAATGTTCATTTGGTTTTCTAGGTTCTGAATTATTATTTAAAATTCATCTCCATGATTATAATCACAGTTTGTATTAAGATCTCATGAATCATAGGAAAACTTATCGCTCTATTATGTTGATAAAATACTGGCTCTACCATTTTCTAGCGATGTTATCACAAACAAGTTCCTCACACTCTCCGTGCTTCAGTTTCCTCATCTGTCAATGGCAATAATAAAGAGTGCCTACCACTGAATTTCTTAGTAGGTTCAAGTAAGATCATGTACTTGAAGTACTTAGAATTAGTACCTGGCATGGAGTTGGAGGCAGGCACTGTGCTAGGAATGAGAGAGTTCTGTGGTAGAGTCTTTGTTAGTAGAAGCCCTCAGGAAATTTAAGCATTAATAGGATATTTGATAAGTGAAAGACATTGCAAGATTTCAGGAATTGCTCGAGACAACCATAAAAGAGACATCTGAAGGCAACATGTATTACTAATGTACACGGTGAGAGAACTAGCCAGCAAATGCTGTAGACATTCAAATGAGAGAGAAAGATGACTTCCACCACCAGCAGTTTAAAATAATTTATGGTGAAATTTTTGCTTTTTTAAATGCCCAATTTCAGTGACAATAAAATCAAGATCTATACCCAGAAAGCACTAATTTTGGCTTACAAACGTGCAGAAACATAGGACTTTATACCAACTACTAATGTAGAGCTTAGATTACATGCTATAAGAGAAACTCTTCTGAAATACAGATACCTATTTATGTGTGTGTAGGAAAAACACACATTTATATTGTCCCCACTACTCACTGATTTATTGCACTGTTGATCACTTTGTTTTTATGTGTATGTAGTGTAAATTTACTATAGACAGTATCAATTACGTATCACTGGGAACATTTCTTCTTCCTGGTACAATCATATATTTACTGAAGACATAGAGTTAATCAACAAATATTAATGGCTGATCATTGTGATTTCATTATCTCTGCCTTTCAAATACAGACATGCTTTCCTGAAGTGTAACTAATTGTCCTTAACCCTAGGACTGTGAAGCTATGTGTACAAGTAGACAAAGTTATTTCAAAGTTCGACCCCAGGAAAGGGTAAAAAAGGACCTAAAACCTTTATCTTTTCCCCGTTCTAGTTGGCCCGCCACAATAAACTGTTGCAGCAGATGCTCAAACCAGGATCGGATCCAGATGAAGGAGATGAAGCCTTAAAGTATTATGCCAACCACACTGCACAGATTGAGGTAACCATCTATTATTTATTGAAAGGGACCAACTGTGAAAAGTTATGCTTACTTTCTATTTTAGACCATTTTCATATTTTTTTCTAGAGCAATGATGCAGAATTGAGTGGTTTAAACTGAAAAATGTATAGTAAAAGGATGAGTGAGGAGTGATGTATAGGAAAATGAGGTGTACATCTTTCAAAGTTGTCTTTTTACTAAGACTGTGTGTAAAATTTCTTTTGTAATTAATAGATTTTTTTAGCCATAGAAGCAATTAATCATTGCAGAGCAATAGTGTTTGAGAGATGGGATTATTATAATAGAAGCCTTCATTCAGGAAAAGGTTTCTTTTTTAAAATTGTGGAAGGCTTATTAAAATAGAGATCTCCAACAATTCACAAGTGGAGTAAACATGAAAGAAACTAATACAGTTTTCATATTGATACCATAGCCTTGGAAAGGTTTAACAGTTTCCATTTTCAGTATGCAGCAATTGACCTCCCCCGACCCTCATAAATGAGACATTATTTAATGGCTGGTGGCAGTTCAGGAGGGGTGGGTCAAAATGGACTTGTCATTATGTGTTCTGAGACCCATCTGGCTGACATTTACTAGCTATGGTATCATTTTGACACTGGCTGGCAGAGCTAATCAGGCAGAAGTGAGCAGAGTAGTTGATGCTTGTCACTCCTATAATTTACGTTTATACATTCATTCATTTTGGCAGATATTTTTTACTTTTCAGCAGAGTGCATAATGGGCATCACTGTGTTCACTCTCGGGATATATAACCCCTACACTGTATTGTTTACTGTTGCCAAACCTTTGTGTCACAGAAGTGGATACCTTGCTCACATTTGTAAACATTAATAGTACCACAACTTTGGTGTTGGACTTGACTTAGTGGAACCCATGAGTTGGACTAGCAGGAAAAAAATTTCTGTACAAGTAGAAATAGGTCATCAAACCATGAAGTTCTTAAAGAAGATCCCAGAAGTCAAAGTACCAAGCTAGGAGATCAAAAGAGACCAGGGAATAGGAAATAGAGTGAGCAGGCCATGGAGAGAAGTTTGATTAATGTCTGTGAGAGATGGGAGCTGTTGTTTGATGTTGTTTTATTGATTCCAGCAGTGAGGAGAGATTTAGCTATAAATACACACATTCAGTAAATATTTACTGAGCACTTACTCTCTACCAGTTCACACATATAGAAGATAATTCTGTGTCATAAGTATATAAACAAAGGGCCAAGGAAATGTAGAGAAAATAATAATTAGTGGTGCCTGAGCAATTTCAGGATAGATTTCACTGAGAAGTTACCGTTAAGAATGTATTAAAGATTGAGTATGAGTTTCTCCCTCAGAAAGGGGATTTCAGAAGGAAGAAAGTAAGTGAAGGGAAGGTAAAAAACACAGGAAGGAGATGACTATTTTCAAAAGATCAATCTGGTTGCTGTTTGGAGACAAGACTGGAAAAGAGAGTGGGATCGAAAACACACATAGATCAGATAGAAAGATATCGTAATGGTAAATGTGAGAGATGATGATACCGAAGATGGCTGGACTGGAAAATACATATATATAGATACATGCATGTACCTCTCTATATAGTGATATATATATATATAGTAAATACACACATATACATACATATTGACAGGGCTTGAAGTTGAATTGCACATGTTAGGAGAATGGTGTGCAAAAGGATGTCCTCGGGCTACTCATTTGAATAAATGAGCAAAAGTTGGTGCCATGTATGAGAATGCTAGGAGAGAGTGAAGTTTGGTAGCTAAAAGGTAGAAGAAGATTATTTGTTCATTATTGGATAGATTGAATTCGAGGTGACTTTCAGTCATCCATGGAGTTCGATATACAAGTCCAGGTTTCAAAGGAGTGGTCCAGGCTGATGAACTCATTGATCAGTTCTCATGTTCACCCAAAGCCAGCTCACATGACCTACTCAGAGAGGCCTTCCTCCCTTCTCCAGGCATTCATTAATTTCATCTCACTGTGTATGCTTCCACAGCAGTTTGGTTATTCTGTTAGTTTAATATTTATCACATTGGAATATTACTAGCTTCATATATGTCACTTCTCCTTTACTTGAGGCAGGGACTGGTCTTGGTCATCTTTGTATTTCCAAAACTGAACCCTGTGCCTTGAACGTAACCACAACAATTCATGTTATTGAGAATAATAGTTTGTCTGCAAGTTGTAGACTTAAAGACCCTGGGAAATAGGAAGAGCCTCGTGTCTAATCACCCATCTAAGAAGATATTGCCCTGTAATAATCTGCTTCTGCTTTAAATTCTTCCTGCCATAGAGTTCTCACTACATCACAAGGAAACTGATCTGATTTTGAATGACTCTAATAATTAGAAACTTTTTTTTTAAATAAAGAATTAACATTAGCCCATTTTAATATTGACTTTCAGAACATTTTTCCCCCTCAACATGATAGCTTGATTCTAACATCTGAAGAGCCATCATGATTACTAAACTACAAGCTCTTACCCATTGGGGTTCGTGTTGTTTTTTCTCCAACATGCCTCACCTAAAGACTGAATAAGCAGGCCAGGCGCGGTGGCTCAAGCCTGTAATCCCAGCACTTTGGGAGGCCGAGGCGGGTGGATCACGAGGTCAGGAGATCGAGACTATCCTGGCTAACATGGTGAAACCCCGTCTCTACTAAAAATACAAAAAAACTAGCCGGGCGTGGTGGCGGGCGCCTGTAGTCTCAGCTACTTGGGAAGCTGAGGCGGGAGAATGGCGTGAACCCAGGAGGCGGAGCTTGCAGTGAGCCGAGATCACGCCACTGCACTCCAGCCTGGGAGCACAGCAAGACTCCGTCTCAAAAAAAAAAAAAAAAAAGACTGAATAAGCATTTGTTGAATAAATGTATTGAAAAGTTATCCATCTCTGGTTTTTTGCAGTTAACACACCTCCATTTCCTTCAGTAATCCCTCCAGTTTGTCCATGCTGTTTGCAAAATGGGGCAACTGTAATCAAACGTAACATTTCATAAAAGGACTGAAGAACTTGGCTTATAATAATCTAGACATGATTTCTTTGATGCACCGTGAGATTTTTAAAATAATATTTGACACTATTGGATCAAGTAAACCTTTTTTCCCCATATGGTTGCCTGTCATACCAAATGTGTCCAATTATTTTGTACAATTGATTTTAGTAACCTATATCCAGGAATTTTCATTTACCTTACTGAATTTCATGTAGTTTGCTTTATGACAGTATTCTAGTATGTAATTGAATATATCACATATCATTTAGGATACCTTCAGTTACAAGTTTAATAGATACCACACTGACAATTGTTTAGACAGTAAAATTTTATCTGATGGGAAGTCTGGAGTACCAGCAGTTCTATAATTGATTCAGTGACTCAGTGATGTCTTAAAATATGCAAACTCTTCACATATTTATACTAGGTTCCTTATCATGCTGACACTATCTCACCTCATGGTTGCAAAATGGCTGCTAGAGTTCCAAGCATCATGCCCTTAGACCCTTTTGTTCTAAGCGAGAAGAAAGATGATACAGGCAAACCAAAGAAACAAAAACAAACAAACAAAAAACTTTTGTTTTTGTGTATTTGGTTTTCATTTTTGTTTTTGTTGTTGTTGTTGCTGTTGTTGTTTTGTGTGTCTCTTATGGCTCTCTGCCTTTACCAACAAGCAAAATCTCTCCTGGAAGCCCTTTCGGGAGATTTCTCTTTATGCCTCACTTTCTAGAGGTACAGCCCATGACCACCACCATACCAGTCAGTAGCAAAGGGAACAGAATTACTCTTTTGGGTTAAGCCAATCCTTATTCATTCCTGAGAACTGGGCACTGTACATAAATGTGAACCTTGAAATTTAGGCTTCATGAACCCTTGTTACATAGTAAAGCTGTATGAAAATAATCAGCCTTTTTTTTTTTTTTTTTTTTTAGTCTAAAGTTAAACAGTCACAAATAACAAATAAGGGAGGCTCAAAATTATGAGTATTTAAATATGGGTATATGTTTACATGGATGTTGTACCTACAAAAATATGTTTTGCCATGAGTAAGAGAACATTTTAATGATATAAAGCACTTTTCTCTGTAGAGTTCAGACACATAATGTTGAATATGTCATTTGTTACCCGAAAGCCCCTTTTAGGACAAAGAGGCTAAGAACAAGATACAAATAGTATAAATGCTATATTTAAGCCTACCCAGCCAGTCACTTTCTAATTAAGACTGTCTTCGTTTTAGGATGTACTTCACAAAAATAAAAATGGGTGGCAGAAGTATAATGCTAACCCAGAAAGAATAAAAGGTTTTTAGTTTTTGTTATTTTAAACAAAGTATAGTGTTTTTCATATATTAGTCAATTAATTTCTCTTTTTTAAGAGAAAAATGCAAAGTAGTATAGTAAAAAGGGTTCTTTCAGATATTTCAAGTTGGCATATTTTTTCACAACTGAGTTCATAAAACATCATCTTCAAACTCATTTTAAAAACAAAAGCAAGTCTAAGGCTGAGGTGTCCAAAAGGCTAAAAACAATGCAAATTAATGTTTTCAGATTGTCCGGCATGATAGGACCATGGAACAAATAGTTTTTCCTGTCCCCAATATATGTGAATACCTCACTCGAGAATCCAAGTGCCGTGTGTTCAATACAACTGAAAGGGATGAACAAGGAAGTAAAGTGAATGACTTTTTCCAGCAAACAGAAGATCTCTACAATGAAATGAAGTGGCAAAAGAAAATCAGGAGTAAGTACAGTAAACTGAAATGGTTAGTTTTGTGAGCAGTGGTAGATAATTTGGTACTTTGGGACACATGATGCAGCTCATTTAAATTGTTTTTTAATTTCTTGCCAGTCTGACATACTGAAATCACTTTCAGGCTTAAGGGTGTCCGCTTAGTCTACCACTGGAGCCAAGACACCTGCAGCTTAAGGAAAACAGAAAGCCCTAACTAATTACATCAACTCTTCATGATGATCCTATTTTTTAAATAAATATTATGAAATGCAGGGTTGCAGCTGTACGTTTTCAAATGTTGAACAGCTGCAGGTTTGAAGCCCGTGAGTGGGCCCTGACTGGCCTATCAGTGAATAGGACTGAGAGACATCAGCTCCTGCACACTCTTCCTCTATTGTCCTAAGATTGAGGGGATTGTTTCATGTTTTGCTGAGAGTAATTCTTTCTTTGAACATATCTTTACCTCCCCTCACCAAACAAGCTGTACATGTCATGACCCTTATATTTAAATAGAGCAATGTTATAATATTCCAGTTAAAAAATCAGTTTAGTGCAGTTCCCATGACTTATCTCTTAGGTCCCAAATCTATTAGGAAACACTGACTTTAAAATTTAAAATTTTAGAATTTTTAAATAAACTTTAGTTTATTTTCCAAGATAAGGGATCTCATGAGTTTTTCACAAAAGTCAGTGGGGGAAACTCTTGAGTAGGTCTTTTTCAGTCCCTTGGAGTTTTCTAGACAAACAGGATATGTTCTCAATACTTCTATTCAACAGTATTTCATTATGCTAGTTTTCAGGAACTTTAGTAGGTATGATTTATGAATTCGAGTGGTGCTTGAGAAATATCTTTAGGTATAGGGGTGTGGTATGCATTTTTAGGCTTTTAAAACAGAATGTTTTTTTAAAAATCAAAATTATTCTCCCTTAACAATTTACCATGTAGAGCCTTATGGAATTCATTGAAAATTTTGGGTGTCTAAAATACATATGAAGACACGATTTCATTTGGAGCATTTAAAAAACATACATTTTCTGGCCAGGCATGGTGGCTCATGCCTGTAAATCCCAACACTTTGCCAGGCCGAGGCAGGCAGATCATGAGGTCAGGAGATTGAGACCATCCTGGCTAACACAGTGAAAACCTATCTCTACTAAAAATATAAAATATTAACCGGACGTGGTGGCATGCTCCTGTAGTCCCAGCTACTTGGGAGGCTGAGGCAGAAGAATCGTTTGAAACCAGGAGGCAGAGGTTGCAGTGAGCCAAGATTGCACCACTGCACTCCAGCCTGGGCAACAGAGCGAGACTCTGTCTCAGTAAAACAAACAAACAAACAAACAAAAAACAAAACAAAACAAAAAACACATATATTTTCTCCTTGACAATAAAGTGAATACTGAACTAGTGCTTTGGGGGGGTCTGTGCTTTTAAAAAAAATAAGTATTTTGTCATTTACCAAAAATTAATTCTTAAAATAATTTTCAATGTACATTTTACTTTAAAATTTGGGAGCAGCTTATTATGAGGCCATAGGCAGAATCTAATTCATTTGGTGGATTCAATAGTGAGGATTTGTGATTACAAATGCATGCATCAACATCTTCTAATTTTGTCTTAATAGTCTACCTTTAAAAACGAGGACTCCTAATTGAGGAATGATGGAGATGCAGATGTTTA
Organism: Theropithecus gelada; assembly: GCF_003255815.1. Taxonomy (NCBI): domain Eukaryota; kingdom Metazoa; phylum Chordata; class Mammalia; order Primates; family Cercopithecidae; genus Theropithecus; species Theropithecus gelada. Next base: position 120,454,100 of record NC_037679.1, on the reverse strand, counting down.
CAGTTTATGGTACATTAGTCAATTAAATGGCATAGCTAATCATAGCATATTTCAGCATTGGAATGTTCCCTTCCAGGAGAAGGAAAACAAGATGTACTGAAGAGAAGTACAGTTTGTAAGTAGGCAATAGGCACTAGGTTGAAATTCACAGGATTTATCTACGAAGTTTATCATTTCCATTTGAAAATCAATGTGCCTTTCCCCCTTGATTAACTTAAATTTTTTAATTCTGGTGTTAAGTTTTTAAAAGTTAGAGAATGAACAAGACCTATAGGAGCCATGTGAGTGCCCAGGGCAGGCTAGTAAGTTTGGCTCTCATTCAAACTTACATGCATTACAAATCTGTTCAGTTATTTAACAGAGATGGAAAGAACTAATTTTTGGTTAATGTAAACTGTATTCGATTGATGCATTTAGTAATTCATTTCTGATGACAGACACAGAGTCCTTTGTTGAATATATTCAGCAAAGCCTGTTCCACTTATTAGCAGTTTTTATTGTAGTGCTCATTTTCTTCTGCTGTTTCAAACCCAACAAGTTCTTAGGAAGATTTAAGGTTTAAAATGTAGATAATATTATAAATCACTAGTTCCCTGTCAGGAGTACTATGTCTCATGATTAGGTTTCATAGTTTCAGCTAACTGTGACTGTGTCATAGGAATTTTCATTAGAAATATATCTGTGCTATGGGTTTGGAGTTTTTTTATTTGACTTTAAGGCATGGGAGTGGGACCAATTTATCAATACTACCAAATTATACAATGAAGTATATCATTTCATTAAAAGGGACCCCAGGCAACTGCTAAACTGCTCTGCGGATAGATTACAGAGAATTATTACAGAATCACCTTTTCTGACCACCTTTAGCGATTGCAAAATTCCTCGCCCTTCTGCAGTAGTTTAGGCCTAAACTGGCTGAAGGATGAAAAAAGGAATCAAATTTCACTCCTTTATGGTTCTGATTGTTTTTAATAAACTTACTCAAGTCAAATATTTATTTAAATAGGTTTTTATAATAGTTTACAAAAATGATGCATTTAGTAAAATATTGTTTTGGTAAGCCTCATGTGTTGAAACCAGAATTTATTTTTCTGTTCTGCTCCTTTACGCCTCTCATTTCCTAGATAACCCTGCACTGTTCTGGTTCTCGAGGCACATCTCTCTCTGGGGGAGCATTTCCTTCAACCTGGCTGTGTTCATCAATTTAGCTGTTGCTCTCTTCTACCCATTCGGGGATGATGGAGATGAAGGCAAGTGCTCGTTTTTCCTTAAAAGATAAATATTTTAAAGTTTCCACTTAACTATTTAGAGCTTCAAAATAAGAATAGTTTCATTCCTGTTAAATGGATTTTTCTATACTTGTTGGAAGTAGATTATGATAGTAAATAGAATAGGCAGAAAAGTATGGTCAATAGAATTGTTGTTTTTTAAAAAGCTCATATACACAATTGTTATTAGAGCTATATTATATCTTGGCAAATAAAGCAATGAAAAGATTTGTCATTTCTACCTAATTGTTACGACTCCAAACATTTTTATACTGTATCATCTCAATTATGCAAATGACAGCTCTGTGCCCAAATATTAATTATTGTTATCTAAATACTGGCATTTATATTTTACTCTCTTTGTTTTCTGTGTTGTCTCAAGTTTCTCTAGTGAGCATACATGTAATCTAGAAATAATTTTTAATTCTATACTAAAGTCAGGGATTCTTAAGATAATTAAATGTTTGTCATCTGAGGTTTCAAAAGTGAACAGCATATGAAAAGACAATAATAGGAAATAAAGGGTACTGAATATGAAACTAATATTATTAAACTAATAATACAGAAACAAAAATGAGAAAGTATACCATTTTAGGTGAAATTAGAAATATAAGAGAAATATACTGAATCGTGAGACTTTGGGAAGTAAGTTTTGTGTAAGTTTGGTGGAGAGCATGGGAAGTATGTTACAGGTTTGGGCTACAGTCTGGTAAATAACTTTGGAATGGACATGGAAAGAATGGCTTGGAAGAAAAGATGGAGAAATCAGCTAATAATAACAATGCAGTGCTTTTGCGTCTCATCATTTCATGGGATTACTGTGAGAATTTAATGAGATGCTGTAGGTAAAGCATTTAGAATAGTACCTGATAAACCTTCAATAAAGTTCAATGGTGGTGGTTTCTGTTTAAAAGGTACATATTTGTACTACAGAAGGAAGCCTCGTGGAAAGAGAGTATGATAAGAGCAACAGGTATTTCAGCCTATTTCAGATGAACTGGGGGTGGGCAAGGAAAGGAAATGGGAGCCCAAAAGTCATTTGCTATTTTACAGGTTCATTGCAGGTAACATAGATATCAAAGTTCTAAACTTTAGCTGTAATCTGAGTAGTCATGGATAACTACTGTTTTTGGAAGGCATACCCAGAATAAAAGAAGAATATCAAGCAATGGAGTGGATGTGTGAGTTAAACAGCAGCGAAAATGTAGCACATATTTGGCCACCCATTATAGGGCAACTGCACATTCACCAGGAAGTAAAAACGGCTTTCTCTTCACTATGTTTAGTCTCCTTTAGTGATAAACTCTTAGCATAGAGGAATATAACTCTTGGGAGGAAAGAAGTCCAGCATGAAATGATAAATCAATATCATCAGCACACAGAATGTGGACAAGATTATAGAGTCCCAGTTAGTAGAAGCATAAAGTCTTAAAAAAGGAAGCAATTCTGGAAATCATCTAATATCAAGCACTCATTTGACAGATGAACAGATGGAAGTCCAGAAAGCCTAAAAAATGGCAGATCTTAGAGTAGGAGGCTAACCCTTTTGTGTCCAATCTAGGATCTTTCTCCATGGATTGGAAGCATGTCATTAACAGGCGCCCCTTTTTCATACAGGACCTGATTTCCCTTGAGTTCCATTCCATGATCTCCCTTTCTTGACCACCGGAGCCAATGTGTGTAGGCTCTGCTGCCACCTATTGTACATGAAATATAAGAGTGATGGGAAATGCCACCCCTCTGGGCAGTTGCTCTTTACTCATTCAGGAGAAGCAGAACACATGGTATTTGTAACACTTGCCTGGCCAACAATAGTTATAATAGTAATACTACTAATAATAACAGCAGCGGAGGTTGTTCACCACTTAGACTGGGTCAGGGAAAATGCTAAGCACTTCGCATACATTTCACTTAATCTTCCTGACAAATCTATATTCTTATGAAGGAAGAATATCCTTATGGATGAAGAATATTTTTATGGATGAAGAAACTGAGGCTGAAGATTTGCCTTGTAATTAGAGTTCAAAAATATGTATTTTTAAATAAGCTCACCAGGTATTGCTGGTGCAACTAGTCCTTGAAAAAGGACTTGAAATAAAAGATTTTCAAAGACATTCTTTACCCATTAATGGTGGGACGGGAGGAGCATTTTCTCTCCTTAATACTTTATATATTTATCCATTTTCTATAATCATATTATTTTAATAATACAAATGTTTTTTAATTTACCCTATATATTTTTAAATCTTAGAAAGTATGAAGTTTATCTTTTATGAAAGAAAATCCAGAAAGCAAAATTGCAAACTTCAATCCAGTTCACATCATGGAGCTCTGCTATCTACCTCATGCAGACTCTATAGTTTCCTGCACAGAACATGCTGCTTCTTGCTTCCCTGTTTCTCTCCATCCCTCTGCCTCCCAAGTAGCCTTATGAGATCTTTCTGTTTCCTCTACCTCAGTCCAGCTAAAGTAGATATCCACTCAGAAATCCCTGGGTGGCCTTTACTATTGTGCCTTTTTCATTTCTTGGTCCCTTAACTAGACTGTGAACTCTTTGAGGACAAGGACAAGTTTACTAATCTTTGTAATTTTTAAAATACAAAGATGGTAAACTCTTTGTATTTAACAGTGCCTGGCACATAGTGGCACTCCATCAACAGTTGTTGAAGGAATTGAAATCACCAAATTTCAATTTGAAGGAATTGAAATTGAAAAAGAAGAACTCATTTTCTTTAACACAAAGCACTTGGCAGAAAGAAAGAATTACACTACAAATTTTAATATAATTTTTAAAAATCACATGCTATCTTGGTATAAGACATTCCCATGGCATCAATTTTCTCCTAGTTATGGGAGGTATAAGTTTGTTAGTCCCGGAAATAGGACTAACAAACGCAACGCTGGAAGACATGGTGCGCTATCATCAGGTGCAGATGCAGACTTTACTTCTGGAAAAGGACTAGACAGCAGTTAACAGCAGTAACCAAGGTAGAGCCTCAGCGTAGGATATTTAAGTGGATGTGGTGCTTTGAGGGAAGGGAAGGCATGAGCTGCCATTTTGGCAATGTCAAACTCCAAGGTTATGTCTGGGTCATCTGGTTATAGTTCTGGATGAGTTATTTAATTTAATGAGCTCCATGAATAAGGTTAACATTTTGGTCAGGATTAGCTTAGTTTTAATCTGTTGCACACTGCATAGCTATGAATTCTGAGGAAACAGAGCTAAGACTGTTACACACACTTGGCCATCAGAATTGTCTGGAGGAAGAAAGCTCTGTGCTGGTGGTGAAGGTTTTCTGATGCTGGATTTGGTCTAACAGGCTGAACAACTGTTTGCCAGGGCCACTATGAAGTGATTTAGAGATGGGTGAGATTAAAGATGGATGAAAATTCCTTCAAGAAGTGCTTAAAAATGATGGAGACATGTCAGAGAACCCAGGATCCAACTTGAAAGGTCTCCAGGTGGTCAAATATGAGAAAATTTAAAGAAAAAGATTATTGACAGTGACATATTATCTCCCATAGCATAAAATAAGAATCCAGGAGTTCCTGTTGATAGTGGAAAGAGAAAGCTCTTTTTTAATAATTGTATTCCAATTAATAAAATACAGACAGAATGATGGAAATAGAATGTCACCATTTGGCAAACATCACAGTAGTAAAAATTATCCATGGATGCTAAAATTAATGGGTGACCATGTGATTAAAAGTATATAACCTGTGTATAATGTACAAGTCTCTCCCCACAATATACTTAATTATGAAAGGAAAAATAATAACTTTAAAGTGGGGGAAATCGCTTTAACTAAGTGATCAGCATTAATGGCACCAGTAATGAAACCCAGCAACATCACGTGCCTCCTGATACAATCACTGACAAGGATGTAACATCATCTTCCAAAAATGAATTAACTGAGAAAATTTCAGACAAACCCCAAATGAGGGCTATGCTACGACATAATTGGCCAGTACTCTTCAAGGTGTCAAGCTTATGAAAGACAAAGAAAGATTGAGGAACTATCCAAATTAAAAGATATTAAAGAGACATGACAACTGAATCCCGTGTGTGACCCTGGTTCAGAAGAAGGACATAAATTGGGCAAATGACCAACTTTGACTAGATAGATGATAAAAGTGGTCTATCAATGTTAATTTCCTGATACTGATCATTGTAATGTGGTTATATGAGGTGTTGACATTTGGGGAATCTAGGTAAAGGATAAAGTTAAAAAAGAAAAAATAATAATAAATGTAAGGATTCTGTCCAACCCTGAAGTTCCTTGACTCGGTGTAGAAGCTGATTATGAAATCAGCTGATAAGTCTTGCACTACAAAAAAAGAACTCTGCTTAAAATATGCCACCCTTCTAACCCCAGATCCTAATACATGCTGGTACCAATGTTGTGGTGAGAACAGAGGGATTGGCAGAGGGAAGGAGCCATGTATGCTTCCTCCAACTATATTTTCCAGTCTGAACACCTGAACTGCTAGGATTTTCTTGTGCTCAAATAATTGATTCACACTTGGGTTATGATATTAACTGAGAGAGTAGTTTCCCTCCTCAACCAGGTGGTGGGGTACAGTAACCAAAAGGAGACATTTAAGGCAGAGATAATTCTCAGAGGACCAGCCTGTTGGACACTCTTCACCCTCTACTGCAGATAGAGAATCTCCTTTAATTGCCAGGCTTTGAAGAGTTTGGTTTCAATTTGTTCAGGAGTACAGGGCCTATTTTTTATGGCTAAAGGTTTTGGGTTGGGTTTCTTTGGCTGATTGATTTTTGTGGCGTTTGTTTATCATATGCTTCTCTAAAAAGGAAAAGTGCCAATGTTGAGGAATGAGGCTACACTGGTTGTGGCTGAAGCAGCAGCTTCTGGTGCTGGGAATGTCCTGGGAGTCCACTCAGAAACTGATGGCTGCCACGCCAGATACCCCAATCCTGGATTTCATTTGGCAAAGGCAGACTAGTTAGTGGAGAAAATTGATGCCATGGGAATTCCTTATACCAAGATAGCATGTGATTTTTAAAAATTATATTAAAATTTGTAGTGTAATTATTTTTTTCCATCAAGTGTTTTGTGTTAAAGAAAATGAGTTCTTCATGGTGATTTCAATTCCTTCAACTTAACTGTTGATGGAGTGCCACTATGTGCCAGGTACTGTTAAATACAAAGATTGTAAAATACAAAGATTAGTAAACTTGTCCTTGTCCTCAAAGAGTTCACAGTCTAGTTAAGGGACCAAGAAATGAATAAGGCACAATAGTAAAGGCCACCCAGGGATTTCTGAGTGGATATCTACTTTAGCTGGACTGAGGTAGAGGAAACAGAAAGATCTCATAAGGCTACTTGGGAGACAGAGGGATGGAGAAAAACAGGGAATTAAGAAGCAACATGTTCTATACAGGAAATTATAGAGTCTGCATGAGGTAGATAGCAGAGCTCCATGATGTGAACTGGATTGAAGCTTGCAATTTTGCTTTCTGGATTTTCTTTCATAAAGGATAAACTTCATACTTTCTAAGATTTATAAATGTATAGGGTAAATTATAAAACTTTTTGTATTATTAAAATAATATCATGCTTATTATAGAAAATGGATACATATATAGAGTATTAAGGAGAGAAATGGGAAAAGAATGGCTTTGAAAATCTGTACTGTCAGCTGGACTAGGTGGCTCATGCTTGTAATCCCAGCACTTTGGGAGGCCAAGGCAGGCAGATCACCCGAGGTCAGGAGTTTGAGACCAGCCTGGCCAACAGGGTGAAACCCCAACTCTACTGAAAATACAAAATTTAGCCAGGCAAGCAAGACTTTGTGCCAGACTCAAAGAAAATCTGCACTGTCTTCTCTAGAGTTTGTCAGGGAGACTTCAATTCTCTTTTTAGCATTGAATCTTCAGATAGAAACCAATATGATCATTCTTAGAGAAGAGAATTATAAACATAGCTGTTGTTTTTGTTTTTTGTTTTTTGTTTTGAGACGGAGTCTCGCTTTGTCGCCCAGGCTGGAGTGCAGTAGGCGATCTCAGCTCACTGCAAGCTCCGCCTCCCGGGTTTACGCCATTCTCCTGCCTCAGCCTCCCGAGTAGCTGGGACTATAGGCGCCCGCCACCTCGCCCGGCTAGTTTTTTGTATCTTTTAGTAGAGACAGGGTTTCACCGTGTTAGCCAGGATGGTCTCCATCTCCTGACCTCGTGATCCACCCGTCTCGGCCTCCCAAAGTGCTGGGATTACAGGCTTGAGCCACCGCGCCTGGCCCGTCAATAGCTGTTTTAAATAACTTTTGAGTTTATTCATTCAAATACATATTTAGTGTGAACCTATGTGCTAGCTACTATACTAGACATTCTTTGAGTCCTTTTCACAAAGGGATCAAACACCCAATTTTAATTGTATGACTATAATTTCTGTTTGATCAAGGGAAAATCTCAGCAAACCAGATATTGTCTTGAAAAGAATAGTAAAGAGGTAGATAGTTTATCAGGAATTAGTGACAATGCACAATGTGACTATCTATGCCAAATTATTCTAGAATAAGAATGTCACCAAGACATTGCTTATGAATTATGCTGAAAAGTCAGATGTAAATGTGCCTTGAAGATGTTGTCAGTTCTAGTGAACTTAAAACCTAAGCTGTGTGGCTTGGGGAGTTGATAACTGGAGACTTAGTTATTTATTCAAAACAAACTCACAGAATATATTTTTGTTTATTTACTCAATCAACAAATTTTTATTTGTTGTTGTGTAACAGGCATGGCGATAAGCCTAGGGATGGTCCTCATCCTTTTAGAGTTTACATTCTGATGGAGTCTCAAGTCCCAGTAAGCAAGAGAGAAAGTTGAAGGCATTATTTACTCTATGGCTGTTTGAGATCTGTGAGGTCAAGGCAGTTGGTGGTCAGTCTGTAGTTTGGTGGATGTAGAGTGCTTACAAGCCAACATCATCGTAAATGCGAGTAGGGTACATGTATGTTAGCATTGCCAGAGGACAGGAATTGAAGGTAACTTTCAGAGCAGTTTACCCTTTTTCTTTCCCCATCTCCAAATTAATCTTATGAGATTATAAATTTGGTGAGGGGGGAATATCACATCTCTCTTCCCAACCTCCTTTCATCATTATGTGCTTTCAGAGACAGCATAAGAACAAACCTTGCAAAAGTAAACATGTCTAAATGAATGCTGTTCATTATCTGATTTTTTGTTTGTCTTTTAACAACTAGCAGGATCTTCCTGCCTATTTCTGAGATGTTAGCACACACTGTAAACTAAGAGTTTTATACAGAATTCATTAAAGGAGTCGAATAATCCGAGTTTTGATGACAGTACAAAAGCTATGCACACCAAGTCCTTGAGGTGTTTTGCATGCAGTAGCAAATTTTATAAATAAAGATAAGAGGTGTGGCCAAAAGAATAAGACTGTTATTGAATATTTACCAGAGGACGTAGTGGAAAATCTCCATTTTGTTGTTTCCTTTCTATGTCAGCCTATAGACATGCATTTGAGGCCCCAGAGCAGATCCAATCAGCCCAAGAATGTTGCCTCTTAATTTACTTCTGCAAATGCAGCACCACGTGACCTTCAGGAAAGGATTCCTTGAATGCACATGTCAGTGCAAATGTCAATGAATTGTACTACTTATTAAAGAAAGAATATTTTTGAGCCTCTCTTTTGGGGAGTTTCTAAGAAATCTTATGTGTAACGGAGTTTGTTTTTTAAGACATTTGGAATGTGAATTTTCTGATGATTAAATAGCTAACCACTTTATTTAGAAGTTGAGTTGGCCTTCAAATACACACACTCTTGCGCATATTCATACACATATCTATGCGTGTGTGTTTAGCAGTTAAAGTGTGTGTCTATTTTATAAAGGTTATTCTACTACATTCTTCAGAGGAATCTAGAATATGGAAACTTGATACTAATAGGACAAAACAAGGTATGAATTCAATTTTTTAATGATTTAGCTATATAACTAATGGTCATTAACCATAAACTTTGAATTAAGGTTCCTGAGAGAGATGTCTATCAAAAGTATTTAAAGAATCATCCTCATATGAGAGAAAGATGAACAATTGTCTGACTTAATAAAAGGAACATTAGTGAGTGTTTAAGTAGCTTGAAAGTAATCACAGGTTTTCTGGAAATGTAATAATGAGTAACGTGTTCAAAGACATTTCCTTGAAATATGAAGAATGTAGATGGGGTCATTTTGAAATTTAGTGGATTATGGCTTTGACTTAATGATAGCATATAAAGTAGAGCAGCAAATATTTTAGCATTTTTTAGTTTTATTCTTAATAACAATACATTTTTTCCACATTTTACAGGTACACTTTCTCCATTGTTCTCGGTTCTTCTTTGGATAGCAGTTGCGATCTGCACATCTATGCTGTTTTTCTTCTCCAAGCCTGTGGGTATTCGGCCGTTTCTTGTATCAATAATGCTCAGATCAATATACACAATAGGTCTTGGGCCTACCTTAATACTTCTTGGTGCAGCTAATGTAAGTACTTTACTTAGCTTTATACTTGTTACAGAATTAGTTTAAAAATGTATGAAATATAAAAATATAACTATATGCTTTTCATTCATGTGTGCCTGGTGAATTCTAATTTATTATAAATCTAAATTAACCAGAGCATGATTTGTACATTTTTTTTTTTTTAATTTAGAGTGAAAGAAAAAATGACAGATAAAAGACTGCTATATTTAAGAAAGTAACATTTGGGGAATGACCCAGTTCTGCCATCAATTTAATCCAATCCAATTTTAATGCATTCTGCATCCTGTACCCACAGCTATTGACAAAAATGACTGAGCCATTGTTAATATTCCAAAGTGACATCGTAAATCATCCAAAAAAGATTAAATTATGTTCAATAGAATTTTGAAAGTGAGCACCTTTCATCAAATGACCTAAGAAAAAGGATTTCTATATGAGAAAGTACTAAATTGTGTTCTTTTTATGTGAACAAATTTTATAAACTGATGAAAGTCATAGATATGATGAATTTTTTTACCAAATTTTGAAATATTAGAATAAGGAAGCACATTGTTAAGCTTGAGTTAGGTGAGTTTACAATAAGTAAACCAGAGTAGTAGTATTTCAAAAAGCAAGTGATACATTTATAGAAATAATTTTACCCGAGAAATACAATTTTGGAGGGACTACCCAACGTTATGCATGGCACAGCCATACAGGGATATTAAAAGGTAAAACCATCAGGCTGATGAAATAACAAACGGCCAGGTAAGAAAATAAGTATTGCTAATCTATATGTTGAATACCTAGGCACTTTTGATCTTTTCCTGGGTTTCCAATGTAATGTCCTATATTCTGGTATCTGTAATTAGGACTAATCTCCCTTACTACATTTTACTATATTTAAGGATTGATCATTCAATATCAAGAACATTATAGGTGCTCAGTAAATATTTCCTAAATAAATAAATTAATGAGTGAGTGAATGAATAAATGAACAATTATCTTTGTATTCTTATATATTTACAGTGGCTTGCAAGTAAAATATATAGCAAATATTTATTTAGTAATAAATATTTAATATTTAGCGAAGATTTAATAAGTAATATTTAGCAAATATTTGATTAATAAAATGTATTTATTATATTGATTTATTAAAATGAACTAATAAAATAGTCAACCAAACTTTCAAGAATTATAAAGCTGAGCTAATATGGCCAATTCTGTGTTTCTGTGTTTCTGACCTCTATTTTACTACAATTCTTCAAAAATTAGACATGATGTATTTGACAGCTCCCAATTAGCTACAACATTCAGGCAACCAAATTGCCAATTATCCTCAATCATTGTCAATGAAGGGAAGTGTACTATACCTACAAAGAAGTCTATCAGTAAAGAATTTTGTAAAATTCCAAATATATTATTCTGTAAGTTTCTTGAGGGGAGAAGTTGTCACATTTATAAATGTAATCCTACCTGCCTTACTCCTTCCCAGCTCCGTGTTTCTCTGCTTTAACAGCTGGCATTGAAACATTCAGAAGGTGTTTACATGAACTGAACATGTACCTTCAATGCCTTGGAAATAAGCTAATTTCACATATTACCAAACAAGCAAATTAGAGAATCTTCATGAATTTGTCTAAATTTTTCTAAGCCTATGTGTTTGACTTTTTTTTTCTTTAAAAACATACATTGCATATTGAACTATATTATTTGAAGAAGCAAATAATATTTGTAAACTGGTAACTGGCCCTCAAGAAGACATAAATCCAAGTGAAAAAAAAATATGAGTCTGACAAAGTGAAATAATAGCTAGAGTTGGGCCAAAAATAATAATCATTTACTGGGCCTCTGTTATATAATAGACACTAAAAATACCAAGACGATAAAGGAAATGGTTCTTGCCATCCAGAAGTTGATGTGTCATACTCACCGATTTGCATTTTCTTTGTTTTTGGACCAAGAATATATAAAGAGATAAGGAATAACATTCTAATGTCTATTAGGGGAAACCAAAGACATTTGGTGTATTTTTCCCCCTCATGGGAGAGGATAAGAAGATAGCTTTTGCCAGGTTTGGTGAAAATAATTCCGCTATAGCAAATGACTCTTCATAGAAGAGGCAAGTTTTATATTTCACTTTATTTATGAGAAAGAATATACATGTAGATATGCCACATCTCTCCCTTATTAACTGTAGAAATCTGGGGACTCTAATGACCTTCACAGAATAGAACATCTGTTTGCACAATCAAATGATACATTATGGTCTACCAGCGCAGAGCATTTTTTTTTTTCTTTTTTAGACAGAGTCTCGCTCTGTCGCTCAGGCTGGAGTGCAGTGGCGTGATCTTGGCTCACTGCAACCTCTACCTCCCAGTTCAAGCAATTTTCCTGCCTCAGCCTCCTGAGTAGCTGGGACTACAGGTGCGTGCCACCATGCCTGGCTACTTTTTTGTATTTTTAGTGGAGATGAGGTTTCACCATGTTAGCCAGGATGGTCTCGATCTTCTGACCTCATGATCCACCCGCCTTGGTCTCCCAAAGTGCTGGCATTACATGCATGAGCCACTGTGTCTGGCTGCTCAGAGTATTTTGACCAAAAAAAAAAAAAAATCAACTTTAATTTGGGATAAATACATTCAATGGAATAATTGTCATTTTTATATTGTAGATATAGATAGAAAAAAGTTTTATCTATAATTTTAATATTATGTGGATTAATAAAAATGTTTTAGGTTGGGTGCTATGGCTCATGCCTATAATCCCAATACTTTGGGAGGCTGAGGCAGGAGGCTTGCTTGAAGACAGGAGTTCGAGACCAGCGTGGTCAACATAGTGAGACCTCATCTCTACAAAAAATAAAATAAAAATGTTTTAGTGAGTATCATCTACCTTCATTTTAACATAACAAGTTCACTGCTGGGCACAGTGGCTGATGCCTGTCATCCCAGCACTTTGAGAGGCTGAGGTGGGCGGATCACGCAAGGTCAGGAGTTTGTGACCAACCTGGCCAACATCGTGAAACCCTGTCTCTACTAAAAATGTAAAAATTAGTATGGCGTGGTGGTGCACACCTGTAGTCCCAGCTACTCGGGAGGCTGAGGCCAGAGAATCCCTTGAATCCGGGAGGTAGAGGTTGCACTGAGCTGACATCAGGCCACTGCACTACAGCCTGGGTGACAAAATGGGATTCTGTTTCAAAAACAAAACAAAACAAAACAAAATTTAGCTGGTCATGGTGGCTTGTGCCTGTAATACCAGCTACTCAGGAGGCTGAGGCAGGAGAATCACTTGAACCCAGGAGGTGGAGGTTGCAGTGAGCCGAGATCGTGCCATTGCACTCCAGCCTGGGCAACAGAGCGAGACTCCGTCTCAAAAAGGAAAAAACAAAAACCAAAAAACAAGTTCACTACAAAGCTATCTATGGTTTATTGTTACCCAGGAGGTAGGAAATAAATACATGAAAACATCAATTAGTCATATTTTGTACTTTAAGTTTTAGTACATTTATTAACTTAATTTATTTACACTTAAAAGTTTGCATTGTGTAAGAGGTGAAACTATAAATGCTAAAAGTATAGGTATCAGAAATAAGAAAAACAGAAGAAGACATCTACCTGACAGTTTTGCCTTAATGACCATCCGAGTTCTAGACTTTAGGCAAATCAGCAAGACTTTGAATTTCATTCTTCTCATTAGTGAAGGGAAGATGCTAAAGCCTGATCTGTCTTCACTGGGTTGTTGAGAAGGTGAGTTGAAAAGATTTAGAAAAGATTAGTAACGGTGATAATGATAGAATAGTAACAATAGCAGCTGTTTACCAACTATCTGTAATAATAGATGAAGCACCCTTTAATTGTAAAACATTCTTATTCTGATTGTAAAAACATTTGTGTTTTGGTTCTCGAGGAGTTTTTTCTGGACTCTGTCTTTCACAATGTTAAGCCAATGCAGAAAGTCTTATTTTTGGAAAAGGAATCAAGAGGGAGGAAAATCCTCAACCTGTGTTATGTTACTCAACCACTTAGTACTGGCTTCTTTTTTATTGTCTTCATTCATTTCTAAAACTAGCAGTTGGTCTAGATTTCAACTAGTTTGCCTTGTCACAGAAGTGATCTCAATATTTGAGATATTTCAAAAAATCCAAGTGTTTTTTTCTCAGTTATAAAGCATATCTTATAACCCAGTCTAGTTTTCTTCCCTCTGCACTGCATTGTTGGTTATTGGTAATGGAAATTAATATATTATTCTGACAAATATAAGCACACATTTTATAAATTCGGGGTCACTTAATATTTTTTCATGCCATTAAAATTATTTGTAAATCTCATTTTAATAACTGTTATTTCCAGTTATATGGGTGTTATATAATCTGTTTAACCACTCCATTAATTTTTGTTGTTCAGACTTTTAAATAAATAACAATGTAGTAAAATATCAGCAAAAGATCTTTTAATATCTTCTAAACTTCTTATCTACAATGATTTTTCCTTTCTAATAGTACCTGGAAATGTGTAATTCATTTAATAACTTGGTCTCACCATTTGCAGAGAGAAGAAGCAAATGGAGCTTAGCAGATAGCTAGTCTACTAACAATGAGCCACTGTGTTCAGATTTAATAGGGTAATGTCCCTAGTTACTTACCTGTAGATAGCTTTCTGGGAGGCCTCATGTTACTGCTAATTTGTGAGGTTGAGTTCCACCGTACGTTCATTTAACTTACACAAATTCAATGATATATTCAGAGTAAACAACTTTCATTTTATCTCTCTCTCTCTCTCTCTCTCTCTGTCTCTCTGTCTCTCTCTCCACACACACAGACACACACACACTCTTTTTCACATAATATGGTCACTGAATGCTCCTAACTACTTCTAGTTGCAGAAACAGAAAACTGCTGCAGTGTTGGGGTTAAAGTAGGATGAGCTGAATTTAGTAAGAGACGCTACCATTTACATGACCTGTGCTTACTGTTCTGTTTTGTCAGCAATTTAAGAGATTGCCAGGGTGATTTTGACTGCATGCAAATTTTGCCTTACACATTGATCTTAGAACCTTGTCCTGCCTTAGATGTAATGCCCCTGAAATGGAGATTTTTGAATCAAACCATCTCATTTTTAGTAAGAAGTTTAACTTACATGGTTGATGAAAATATGGTAATTGAGTTGAAAATCATAAATTCAGTTTTACCTTTCAATAAATAAGTAGACAGTCTTTTTCTTATACGATTTATTCCTAAAAAATAGGTCATGTTTTCCCATAGGAACAATGTAAGATGGGGATAGAATTCTTGATCAGGGACGGAGTACCAAATAACACCAAATGAATAAGGTAAAGACAAAGATAAAGCAGCTATAAATGTCTGTGATCAAGTAAAATAGTAACATGTAAAGGATATCACATAGAATTCTACAGCTATGAGGGAGCTTAAGGATTATTCCCTTCTAGGCATTTCATTTTAGATATGAGAAAACAAAGTCCTATAGACACCAGGAGGATTTACCAAAGCAAGAAATTAGTGGCAGAGCCAAGACTGGAACCAGATGACCCGCCTTCGAATTCAGTGTCTTTCCACTATACTGTACTGTTAAAAGTCCTGCAAAGACATATCAATAACTATAAAGTATATATGAAAACACTACTTTCTTGAATAACTTATTTAACTGATAAAGTATCTACTAAATAATTAGTTAAATTATTCAATAAAGTAGCATTTTATTATTATTCGGTAATAATCGTTACATTATTGGTTAAATAAGTAGTATTTTCATATATACTTTATAGTTTAATTAGTTAAATTATTTACTAATTACTATATTGTTAACTAATTTAATTAAATATATTAAT
Source organism: Theropithecus gelada (assembly GCF_003255815.1). Taxonomy (NCBI): domain Eukaryota; kingdom Metazoa; phylum Chordata; class Mammalia; order Primates; family Cercopithecidae; genus Theropithecus; species Theropithecus gelada. The sequence continues at coordinate 120,438,498 of NC_037679.1, read as the reverse complement.
TATTTAGTAAATAATTAGTAAGTAATTTAGTTGTTTAGTAAATAATTAGTAATGATTTCATAATTCGCAAATAGGTAATTTAAGTAAATTTAAATAAATGTAATGAACTTACTTTAGTATACATTAATTAAACAAACATTGATTTTGCTTTTTTTTCAGAAGACCTATTGGTAAATCATTTGGATGGTGTATTATCATTTTTTAAAAACTGTCCCAAAGCTTGCATTGATGCTGTTTCAGTTCCATCCCTTTCCCCACCATCACACAATTCACCTCATCCCCAACAAAAACTGTATCAGGGATGGCTTTGAATAATAGACAGAGTAAGAAAATATATATATATAGGACAGTTATGGTCCTTCAAATTGACATTTGTGTATTGACTTGAGGAACCTCTTAGCACCAGCTCAGAAGAGCCTTGTGACCATCTTGCCCAGTTTCCTGGGCACACCATCCACTTTTCGTCACCCACATGGACCCTTGCTATAATGGCATTGACAAATGAAGAACTGGTTAGACAATGTCCACTTTTTAATGACATGAAAAGGGAAACTGTTTTAGCAACTTGCTCATTGTTGGCATAAATATTCCAAGCTTTCATGGAAAATTCTGTATGAAAACAATTTGTAAATTTCATGAAGAAAGGAGAATTCACAATTCAACTTCTTTCCCACCCAAAACATTTATTCCTGCACATATTTCCCCTTCACATGAACACTTTAAAACAAAAGGACACCAAGTTCCCTGTTTTTGATCTCAGCAGAAATAGGTAGACGCCACTGTCAGTATCAACTCCACTCCACGTCAAGACTTAGTGAAGAGAACAGGAATCTATTCGTCAAGCTCTCGATCAAGGTTCAAAAATAAAACAAAAACCAAAACCTGAAAACAAATAAGACAAATCTTTATTTTTCAGGTGAAAATGGTGGAGTCTCTTTTAGGAAGAAATGTAGCCTTGTTTTTGCATTATTTGAGAAATGAAACGTATTGTTCTTTTTGATAATTTAAATTCAGTGTATTTTTTTCCTCAGTATATGGAGCTTATAAATAGTTTTTCTGCATCATTTTTATGATTTCATTTAGAGAATTAGAGATCATATAAACAATGTGTCTTAAACATACTCATCTTTCTGAAAATTCATGACTCCATTTATTAATTTTATTTTTATACAACTTATTTCTATTTCATATTGAACTCTGGTGGGTGAATCAAGGTAAATAGTACAAATTTAAATAATAATGGGCATTCAAAACAATTTAAATAACTACTGAGTATTCTTCTTCTGGACACTCTTTTTCACCATTTTCAGGGGTGTTTATTGTTAAATATGTCATATAGATTAGCATTTTTATATATTTCCTGGGTTTTAAAATAATAAGTTCTTATAATATTAAACCTGCTCTTGGGCTGAAAATATAAAGGCGTCCATTCTGCTACAGCTATCCTTAATAATAGCATAAAATATTGATGATGAAACACTAAACAGTGAAGTAAGACATGAATGAAGTAACAACATTGATTATTGAGAGGATGCTTAATCAGCAGGGGAGAAATTTAGGAAAGTTTTGGCCTTTTTAGTTGCTATGTTAATTTGGTTGGCTCTTCCAAACATGTAGTAGTAACCCATTTCTCACTTCATCTGTACTGATTTGAACTTCAGAAATGGAAAGGAAAAGGTTTTCCAATCCCCTGAATTTTGCATCTACTTCAAAGTGTTATGGTCCTTCTTGTGTTATTTAAAAATCATTCCTCACAATTTGTTAATATATATTGAACAAATCAACAATGTTGCAAAGAGCAACCTGTTTTTCCAAAGTTAGGACTGGACATTTAAGGACAAATATGGTTCCATTAGATAACCTAAAGAACTCGGAACAATTAAGAAGAGCAAACTGTAAACCCTTGAAATCTGTAATTCTTTCCTTGATGACTAAGACACAAAATTGGCTCTTTGGTTTATAATTACTGCAGTGATTCTAGAACTAAATAGATGGTGCTAAGTTTATAAATCAGTGCACACACATCGTTATTATTGCCAAAGGATCTCAGTATAAATTTCTGCATTCCAAAATTATGCCACAAAAGGCAATATAAAATGTGGTTTGAATATAAATACTGTACATGGTCAGAAGCGTAATAAACACTCCAAAATGTTTATTGAATTATTATCACACATAGGGCTTAGAAAATATATACATACATTAATTTGACTCAGGTATGTAAGTATATTTATATTTTCTATGTATATAAAGTAAATTAAATGCAAAAATAATTTTAATCACTTACTTGTTTAAAATACTACTCAGTAGACAAAGTCCAGAATGAAAACACAAAATCAAGAACAGCTCTCTGGATATTTTCTGAAAAGATATTTTTCTGTTATATTTACAGCATAATAAAAACATTTTACATATTACAGTTACTATAAAAATATAATAAAAGTAATATTTTTAGGAGTCATTGTATTAAGGACTTCATACGTATTACATCATTTAATCATCTGAGGGGTTCTATGAGGTGGAAATTCTTTTATTCCAGTTTTTCAGAGTAAACCATTAAGTCCTTCAACTGCATGGACTAGGTCATACAACAGTAATGGAAGAGCCAAGATTTAAATCCAGACCTGTCTTGATTGCATAGTCTCTTATCATTCTCTCTCTTCCTGAAGCTGCAAAGGATGCAAGTTTTGCATGTATAATGTTTACCTGCCAATTTGTAAGCAATACTGAAGGACTATAAAATGAGAAATTATGAAAAAAGTCATGGACTTTATGAATAATAGTTTTCATCCGTGTCAAAAACTCATAGATTTTAATGAATAATAGTTTCATCCATGTCAAAAAGTCATGGACTTCATGAATAATAGTTTTCATTCATGTGAGTTTCAGGATAAATAAGACAGTAATCTCTAATCCTTTCCTCCCTTTAGCTTTGTAATAAAATTGTATTTCTGGTGAGTTTTGTTGGAAATCGTGGCACGTTCACCCGTGGGTACCGAGCAGTCATCCTGGATATGGCCTTTCTCTATCACGTGGCGTATGTCCTGGTTTGCATGCTGGGCCTTTTTGTCCATGAATTCTTCTATAGCTTCCTGGTGAGTACATCGCTATGTGGACAATCACTGCTGAAAAAGTACACAATGCTGCTGCTTCTTATGCCTCTTCCTTTGATTTTTTTTTAAGCAAAGCCTGACATTTAGGACAAATTATGTTATTTTTAGAATTTCCTAGGAAAAGCGTGAATTATTATCATTCGTAGTCTTTTTTTCTTTGGGAAACCACACAGGTGGTGGAGTTCTTTATTTCCTCTCTGAGAAGCAACCGGTCACCCCACCTCTTGACCCAGGCTTCACATGACAAGGGCTGCTTTTGCTTTCAGCCAACTAATATTTCCCTTTACATTTAAAGATTCTCCTACAGAGTGTGGGAGACAAAATAGGAGTATATTTTCTTCGGTACTGAAATCACTGTATTTTATTTATAATATCAAAAATTGTGTGTACCTTTAGAATGGCATGTAAGTAAAATGAGGGGAATTAAAAAAAATCATAGCAAAAAGACAGTTGTTTTAAGAACAGTCTTTTAGTTTTTGGTTTAATATGTCATTGCTGTTAAACTTATCTACATATATTTAACTCATTAAGCAGCTCTTTCAGATTTTTTTTTCTAAAGGTTGCTTTTTAAAAAAATTCTGATTTACCTTCCTACATATGTACTGGTTTATAGCCATAAACCAGGAGAGGAGTCAATACACATATGTGATAATATTTTGAAACTTAAAAAGCACTACCAGGTTACCATCATGATGCTATAGGAACAATTTATTTATCTTTCCAGTTCATAGTTGGCATGCAGCGGAGAGCATTGTCCAATGAGATGATCCCTGAAAACAAGTTAAAGATCTAAAAACATTTTGTTGAAAAATTTGGCTGAGTCATGAGGGACAAATCCAGCACCTCCTGCCTCCCTATTATCTAGCACACCCATTTGAGAAGACTGAAATGAGGCCAATTTTCCATATACCCTCAAACATTTGAAAGAGCCACAGTGAAGAGTAGATTTGTCTATTGTATTTTCATATAAACTTATAGGCAGTTAAGTTAGATTATTCATTAGTAGATATTTTTTCTGTTCTAACAATCTAAATGAATTCTTTTTGCCCTGATTCACCAGAAAAAGTTCATTTTTTAACCTGTTTGTGATATAAAAAGTCCTATTATACCCAGCACTTTTACCTGACTGACATGTAATATTCTATAATTTTTAAACCACTTTACTAAAGTATGATTGACATACAGAAAGCTATACCCATTTAATGTATAGGATTTGATGAATTTATAATACTTTTGTGCTCAGCTTTCTTGTTTATAAAATGGATAGGGATAGTATGGGAGACTAGGAATATCAAGATCCATTGAACAGAGAATGTGTTAGTCCATTCTCACATGGCTATGAAGATACTACCAGAGACCGAGTAATTTATAAACAAAAGAGTTTTAATTGATTCACAGTTCCACATGGCTGGGGAGGCCTCAGGAAACTTACAATCATGGTGGAAGTTGAAGGGGAAGCAAGGCATGTCTTACATGGTGGCAAAAGAAAGAGAGAAGAGCACAGGGAAAACTGCCACTTTAAAAACCATCAGATCTCCAGAGGACTCCCTCACCATCTCAAGAACAGCATGAGGGAAATCACCCCCATGATCCAGTCACTTCCAACCAGGTCCTTCCCCTGACACAATTCGAGATGAAATTTGGGTGGAGACACAGAGCCAAACCTTATCAGATAATATGAAAAACATGTGAAATTATGTACTCATGTTTATGTTTTTATTAACCCCATTTTCTAATTGTACTTTCCTCTGGTCTTTTATCTTTCAAATCTTACCGTATTGATGCTAGTTTGTTCTTATTGGGTTGGTTCTGAAAAGTATATAGTCTATTTTGATGTTTAGAGTACTAGAAGAAAATTGTAATATACATAATACCAAAAATCATATGTAAGCATATTTTTTAAGATTTTTTATATTTGAAAAATATGTGAATATTAATTCCCTGTTGTACCCAAAATTGTCAGTCCTTTATCTAGAATAATAAAAACCACACTCTAGATTTTGTTTTCAGAAATAAATGGAAAGAACAATCAGCCTGCCCAATGTCAACAGCTTTTGTAAGATTCTGATTCCATGGGCCTAGAATGGAACCCAGGCATATGCATTTTTAGCAAGCATCCCAGGAGCTTCTGAAAGCTATAAACCTTCTCTAGAGCTGAACTACAGCACATTGCCAGATTTTTTTTTCTTTAAACCTCTGCTGAGTTAACTTAAAGAAAAATCTCGACTATGTCAACTTTCTGCTTAAATAAATTTAATAAGCCACAATGTTGACAATTTGGAAGTTGAATGTGCATTCGTTAATTTGTCTGTACTGAAGAATATTGACTTTATTTCTAAAGCTGACTGCTCCTTCCAGGAGGTAAATAGATAGCAAAATAGACTTTAAAAAAAATTAACCATCATAAAATAGCAGTTTCCTAAGGTGAGCAAACAAGTTAATATCTAGACAGCAATTATTTGCAAGACTACAATTAAATTGGACAGTAACTGTATAACCCTCAGTACTCAGAAAAAAAATAGACCAAGGCCCTGAAAGGGTATATGACACATAATTGATCATTTCAGCCAGTTCAGAAACTCTAATTACTGCCCACAGATAGAAGACAAACTCCAATTATTCCATTTTTTAAAATACTATTCATTTCCAAACAGATATTTATGCCTTTCTAAAAGTGAATGTGATTTTATTGCATTTAACCAGATTTTAATAATAAACATGTACTTTCTAATGTATAATTTCAACTTTATAATGTAGCAATAAATTAAATTGTCCTTAGTGTCTACTACAGATTGCAAACACAGAGCTTGACTAGTGCGTAGATTTTCTATTACTGAAGACAAAATAGGTAGTAACCTATTAGAGAAAGTCAATTAGCAAAATTACATATTATATTTTTGTTTGTACTTCCATTTCCAAGTATATACTAAAGTAATAGGTTTTTTCCTCATTATACCCTGTTACTAAGGAAGGATGTTTGCATTTTCCAAATATTTTTAAATTTCATACTTTTCCCACTGCATCAGACTCATGAAACTGTTCTTACAATTTCACCTCTAATCCCTTGATTAAATAATACACTTAATGAATTTCTCAATTATTCATCACTTACGAGGACCTAATTCGCATTCTCACTTAAGCCATTTTACATATTCCAGAAGTAACTGCAGAATATCAGTAAGACCAAAAATAAAGAATAAGTAGCTCAGTTGGTAAAGTACAATATAACTTTTCTGAATTCAAATGTAAAACTAAGCTATTTCTATAATGTTTTAGTAAATTGATATTATGTTGGTTATGAAACCCACAGATGCACATTATATGTTGTGCTATATGTATCTTTACAGAAAAACAGTTTATTAATATATTCTAGCTGGAGAAGAAATACATACTTTGGTTCATTTTAAGGTGGTTTAGGTTATTTCTTTATATATAAACTAGAATGGTTTGCATTTGTATTTGTAATTATATTTATGTTTGTTCACCTTTTCCTCCAATGCCTTCTTTTCTTATTAGTGTTTTCTTTATCTTTGTAGCTTTTTGATTTGGTGTACAGAGAAGAGACTCTGCTGAATGTCATAAAAAGTGTCACACGAAATGGCCGCTCTATTATTCTAACTGCAGTCCTGGCTCTCATCCTCGTCTACCTGTTTTCCATTATTGGGTTCCTTTTTTTGAAGGATGACTTCACTATGGAAGTTGATAGGCTGAAAAACCGAACTCCTGTTACAGGTATTGCTATTACCACTAAATGAGGTTTCTCTGATGGCAGATATGACTTGTGTGTAGCTTGTTAACAGGATTACAGATAAACACGAACGGAGGAAATGTTTTCTTTTATTCCTTTGAGAATATGTTTGTTTACTACTAAGAGTCAGGAATGTGAAATACTCTTAGGCTGTATATTAGCTGTCAGCGTGTACAGGGAAATACACGAGAAACATCATCCTAGCTCAGTGTCAGTAAAAAGTTTCAATAGGCCGGGCGCGGTGGCTCAAGCCTGTAATCCCAGCACTTTGGGAGGCCGAGACGGGCGGATCACAAGGTCAGGAGATCGAGACCATCCTGGCTAACCCGGTGAAACCCTGTCTCTACTAAAAAATACAAAAAACTAGCTGGGCGAGGTGGCGGGCGCCTGTAGTCCCAGCTACTTGGGAGGCTGAGGCAGGAGAATGGCGTAAACCCGGGAGGCGGAGCTTGCAGTGAGCTGAGATCCAGCCACTGCACTCCAGCCTGGGCGACAGAGCAAGACTCCGTCTCAAAAAAAAAAAAAAAAAAAGTTTCAATAAAGCTGAGGACACCCCCCCATCCAAAAGATAGTCAACAACTTCAGTGCAGGATAATAACTTTAAAAATCTTTTCTTCCTCTTTTTCCCTGTCTCCCCAAAAGTAACAGCTAGCATCCTTCACAATCATTATTCCATACATGTTTGATCATAGTATATAATATTATACTTAAACAATTGAAAATGATAAATGCTTTGATTTGAAACCACCAGATCATAAGAAATTTGCTCAAAATATTGAGCAAAACAAAGAAGACATGCTCAAAATATTGAGTTTAATGGGCCAAATCTATCAGTGTGTGACTTTCAGAATTTTTATAGTCTCTTTATTTTTGTTGCTACTGGTTAGACACCATCCATTTATAATCAGTGTGATTCCTGTGGTGTTAGGCTTTATTCTCTCTGTGTTATTTTGATTTTTTTATTTATTGAGCTTTCTAAAGTGTTTTTCCCCCTTTCCTACCTTGTATTGTTTTGGTTAAGCTTCCGAAGTTTATTATTCTTTTTTCTCCTCTCCTGCTTTGCTGGGTAGAAATCATAGTTCTGCACTTTGCTAATGGTTTCTCTGGGTGATTCTGTTGACTATCGGTTGTAGAGAGTGGAAACCAAAATATGATACTCTTTCTCCTCAAACCATTAAATTTAAAACTAGGATTTAATTAGTGATGCCTGGCAAATGGTATTCTCTCTTGCCTTTAACAAACATTTCTTAATTACTAAATTGATGATATATGGTAGTATCTTTCTTAGATTATGGCATTTAAGTCTATTAGTAAGTCTCAGTCATCAAAGCACAGAATGGAAACATCATATATGTGGACTAGAAGTTATTAAACTTGAGACTGTCCTGAATTTTATACCTAGGTATTATTCTTTATTCACAAGAACATAAAGTATTTTCTGTTACTGTCTTTCTTGTTCTTCTTAAGTGTTACTTTTCCCAGAATTTTACAGGTATAAATATAGGGACCTGTGTTTGTATGTATGTGTGTGTATATATATATATAGACTGTCTGCTTCCCAAAACCTCCACATTAATTACATTAATTACTTACTAGATTTGAGGCATGATGACATTGAGTAACTCAGTACAGATTGAGTCTAAAGCTGAATCATAATTTATGAATTCAAAATGTGTGCAGCAGTTATTGTCTTATGAATCAAGTGGTAAATATTTTGTGCTCTTTAAAAAGTAACTTGGTTGTCATTGTATTATGAATATAAATATTTTCCTTGGAGAAATGCCTTTTTTCTTTTTTTGTTTTTTACAAAATGGACAACAGTAAACCAGAAGTTTCAAGCTCTTTGTTAAAAATATATGCACATTCATATAGAATGCTGTTAAATAAGCTTTTATAAATACGATGAAAACCCAGCATATGGGAACAGTTAACAAAGTTAAACTCTTGATTATTCCTAGATTAAGAGTATTTGTTTCATAGATTGAGATTATACATGACATGATGCCCTAGGAAAAACACCCTTGTTTTCACAATATTTTAAATTTCATTTCTAATGCCATATATTCTCTCTATTGATACACAGAGCTAAGTTTATTCTTTCATGTATTGAACACTATTTATTTGCAAAGTTGACTATGTATATTGAGTGACATTATTGAGAACACCCCTGGGTAGCCAGTGAAATTTGGAGAGAAGAATGCAACTCTTTAGCGAATGAGAAGAAAAGATCAGAAAACCAGTTGGTGGGAGCAGCGGGGAGAGGTTGAGAGTTCTAAAGCTGAACGGTAAAGCCATCACAGGGTCCTGTGAGAGTAGAGGATGGGTAATTGGCAAACGCCATTGGAAACACAGATCCTGCCTGTAGGACCAGAGGAATCTGGCTTGATAGATGAAGTAGCTGCCACTTGAGCAATGATCAGGAAATTGGTGTCTTAGAAAAGTCTGTGAACTTGGAGAGAAGGATCTGTTGAGAAGTGGAGGTGACAGTTTCTCTCACCCACACCTGTCCCTCTTCCCCATTTTCAGGGCCACTCTCCTGTTTCTCACCCTTCTGTTTCTCACCTTCATTTCCACTCACCCAGAATTCTGCAGGAGCCGCCATGTAGCTTCCCCACCTGCAGCCTCTCTTCTGCCTGCCCAAATTATTCATTCCAACCACAGCTCTCACTGTCTCTCATTGGTTCACAGCCTTTGGATCTGCACTGGATGTGGGGTTCTTGGTTTAAAGTAGTGGCTGGTAGCTCTGGTCACTCTGGCTGGTCCATGCCTTTGTTGACCTCTGAGCCTTTTGTCAGACAAATTGCACCTGGAATCACCCCCTTTGTTCCCTGCCTTACCTTGATGAATCTAAGTCCTATGACTCATTTAGATGGATCCTTTTCCAAAAAGCTTTCTGTTTTTTTCCCCCTCCTAGAATTCACTTCTTCCTCTTCTAATGTATTACATTAAAAAAAATCTGTACTTCACTCTCTCCATTCAATTGTAGGGTCCACAGATTTATCTCCATGTCCTCTAGTTGACAGTTGTTCTCCCAAGCCTCAGCTCTGGGCCTATGGAGCCTAGCAGGATGCTTCAGTAAGTAAGGGAATGCTTTAAGTAAGGGAATGGCCACAGGGCATACTCCTCTCCTCTCACTTTCTGACCCCCCACACCCACCCACCCTCAACTCAGGGCTAATGGAGATGTGCCCACCCTCAGGGGATGGAGGTAAATCTGTGGACCCTTTCTGGGGAGGACACTAGCTCTCTCAGCCTCACTCTGCCTCCTCATGTTTCCTCCAAACTCCAGCTTTCCTTTGCCACTTCTACCCCATCTCAGCTGATGAGTCAGAGTCAGGGTAACCATGGTGTGGCATTGCTGGGAAATGCACGTCAATACTGCTACAACCTTTGTAGCTGCAACTGGATCCACCCTTGTCTCTCCATCATAAAGATTTCCCTTGATGGCTCTATGTGAAAAATAGGTTTGAGAGGAACCTCTTTACTTTATATTTGTTACTAACAGAAACATTTTTAAAAACGAAACATTGTTTCATACGAATAGGAGGGTGCCTATTTTCTATTCTGTTCTGGGTCAGGGAAATAGGTGGTGAGCCAGGAAGCAGATAGATTCCTGGGGACTGTGGAAGAACAGAAGATCCTGAACACAGATCTGGCAGAAGATTCTTGCTCCCCAAGGCATATGATGCCCTTAGTTCCCTAGAGCCTGTACCTGACCATTAGAACCACTACCAGCAGCAGTCCCTGCCTCAGCTGTAGGGACCAGTGGCTTAGGGCTCAGGGACTGCTAACTGCATTGAGGGAAATACATTCCTGGCATCCCAAGTCAGAACCCTGAATGAGTTTGCCCATAGAAACGTTATTACACATGGTTGTAAAGGTCTACAGTATTAATACTTTATCTCAACCACTTAAAAAAGGTATAAAAGCCTTTTAATGGGTTGGGCTATGAACCTATTCTCCATTTATAAAATTGCTTCAATAGGCAAAACTGTGTTCAGAATTCCATACTAACTTCCTAGGAGTTTAGGAACACAGCTAAGTTGTAGTATGAATGGCTTTAATGTACATATCTTTAGAACTGTAGGTTCAGTTTTCATCAGGTGCATATTTGACTCTATATTATGTACTACTTTGTATTTTCTTAGGCAGTCATCAAGTGCCTACCATGACTTTAACTACCATGATGGCAGCATGTGCCAAGGAGAACTGTTCACCCACAATTCCAGCTTCAAATACAGGTTTGTATAAAGGACTCTGGGTCAGTATGAACTTGATATCTCTGAAGTTTTATTTGGTAAATATTATTATGTCTTAGGGAGTTGCTCTACAAATTTCATGATGGACTGAAATAGAAGAATAGAGGGTAAAAGAACCAAGATGATTTGAACTGGAGAAAAGATTCCCACATTGGTCATTTTGTACCCCTCTCCTGTCCCTTGTATTGTTTCTGTTCAGGGGGATTCAGCACATTTACCCTGTGGTATGTGCTGCTGAAGATTCTATTACCATATTGCAAACCACACTGAGTCCCTTTTAGCTGTGTAGCCTTTAACACAGGATAGGGAAGAGCATGGGCTTATAACTCAAAAGAATTGGTAATAATCCTGGACCTCACACCCTATAGCTCTATGTCTTGGACAAGTTATGCAAATTTCCTGGACTTTGTTCAGATGACTTGCCTGCCTCTCTCTCTCTCTAGAGAGAGAATGAGAATGAAACTTTCCCTTCCTCCACAGGATCAAATGGAACCACACATACAAAAATAATTTTTTAAACTATGAATTGATCTCATAGGATGTGGCAGTCTGGAAACTATGGCATGTGTGATATTTAATGAACTGTAGAAGAAGTTAGTGATCTGTTTCCTGAAGCAGCAAAGATTTAGGGAGTTTATGTCTTCAAATATCTCAAGGGTTGTCATATACAAAAAGAAGCAGATTTAGTAGGAGTTGATGTGTTGTATCTACAGAGGGCAAAGTTAGACTTAGGACAGATAAGGGAAGAAAGAGTTAAGCATAGTGTAGGTGTGGAGTTCCCCAGTTTCCATTTGGGACCACACTGTTTGTCTGGTCATAATGATAGTGCTTTCTTTCCTAAACGTCCTTTTCCTTGAGATGTTGGACTATTGATTGAGGAATAATGAATAGACCCTTCTACTGACAAATATTTTATACTTTTTGACCTAAAGAGAGAATTAAGCACCTGAAATACATTCCATCCAGTGTCCCAGCAGCGATAGGCACTGTGGGCAGCTGTCACCAGAACTTCTCTCCCCTGCTGCCTGCTCTCCCAGTCAAGGCTCACAATAAGAACCAGCTCATTCTTGACTCGTATAGCATTATTGTGCTCTGTAGTTTGTAAAATCCTGTTATTTGCATCCTCCAGTCTAAACACCTCCAATTTCTTCAACCTTCCTCACATACTGTAACAGTGACTACTGCCATGACACTCCAGGGCAAGCAGTTGAAAGGTGCTATCTTATTCTGGATACTGGAGTTTAGAACCACATCACACTCTTGACCCATATTTGGCTGACCGTTGGCTAAAATGCCATCCTTCACTGGTTCAACTGTCAAGTCATAAACAGCCACCCTGTTCTCATATAATTAGGAGTTTGGGACTTCAAATAGAAGCCCATGCATTTTTTTCTATATATTTTTGCCAGCCCATAATCCCAGGATATCCCAGTTTGACCAGTGAATAGATCAGGAGGTCTTTGCCCAGATGATCTCCAGGTTTCAGGTCCCTTCCAGTTCTAATGTGCCATGAGCCTCACGGTGTCTGTATGGATCCTGATTCTGTCAAGCAATATATTTATTCTCCCTCATGTCCTCAAGTTTGACACACCCTTAGACAGAAGATGGCAAACTATGTCCCATGGGAAAATATGACTTGCCCTAGTTTTATACAGCCCTAGAGCTAAGAATGATTGTAAAAATTTTATTTTTATTTTTCAAGAAAAACATGTGAGGGAAACTGTATGTAAGCCTAAGATATTTGCCATCTGGCTACAGAAATTTTTTTTTTTTGCCAGCCTCTGTTCTAGAAGACTTCCATTAAAGGTGCCAGAAATGCACAGGACAGCAGCGCAGTGCTAAGCTCTAGAACATGCTCTCACATGGACATGGTTGCATTTTGTGCAATTCTTCAGTTGCATAGAAATCTCTCTTAAATAAACTGTTAATATCATTCAGCCCATGTTTCTCTATCTTTTTTGAAATGATATCATGAGACTCTTTATCAAAGACTTTTTGCCAAAGCCCAGATACATGATGTGTGCTACGTTTCTAATTTGAGGTTAGTCTGAACACGTACTGAATGCGCTGATAGCGTGGGTTGGTCCTAACTCACGCTGTCTCTTTAGTGATCCACTTTAGTATCTTATCTTGGTGTCAAACAGCATTTTTCATCAGCTTGCAGGGTCTGTCACAGTCTCAAATTCCGCTTTACAGGTGTCCCTCATTTTCCATCATTATCCATGACTTTTTAAAAAATCACTTTTTAAAAACAGATATTTTGAAAACTTGAACATAGTTGAAATAGCTGGGTAAAATTAAATGACTCTTGGGATCTCTTTGGCCACCTCAGAGTTCAAATGATTGTCATCAGTATTTATTTCTTTTTCAATTCACCATTTTCCCCCTTAACAGGGTATGAAAAATAATATGTTAAAAATTTATTATTAACTTTTTATTATTTCATTTTAACAACATGGTTCCAAGTATCAGTGGCCCTATGCTTGCATTGGTCTTCTCTGTCTGAATATTTCTTTACTATTGTTTCCTTTATTTTAAAGCAAATATACTTTAACTGTGGTTTGATTTCAAGACAAAATATTGCTTTGCTAGTGAACCAGCAACAAAGTTAGTATTCCTTCTTCCAGAGTGTACAGAGAGGGCTGACCCAGTGGGCCCAGAAGAGGATCTGAGTCTCACCCACAGTGTGGTAGCCAGGGCTCCCAAGGCACAGACAGAGAGAACTGCCAGGGCCACTCTCCTAGAATGAGGTCTTCCAGGTCATTCATAGTGTGAGACTCCCCCAGGATGGTTGACTGCCCAGCTCTGTGTAATCCTGCAAATGTTAGGCTTTATACAGCTCCCCAGGCATGACTGTTGATGCTCAACCAAATGGTCTATTGTAATTATTTCACATGTTAATACTATTGTGACATTTTGATCTTAAAATTTAAAAAGTAAATACTTTTAGAAAACAGGAGAGTAGTTAAGTCTACTCGGTATAAACCTTGATGATGAGGATGATAATATAATAAAAGCCTTGTATATTCATTCCTTCATTAATTCTTTCATATAGTTACATTTGTTGAGCCCCTACTCTGGGCCAGCCACCATGCTAGATGTTGAGGACACAGTGTTGAATAAACAAACATGATTCTGGCCTTTATAGAACTTATAGTAAGGGAAACATAAAAAGTTATAAGATAAGGTGAGTATTACTAGCAGTGCTATGGCTGATCATCACAATAGAGACTGGCTGTTGGGAGATTAGACAGAGAGACCTTTCTTTTTCTTTTTGAGATGGAGTCTTGCTCTGTCGCCCAGGCTGGAGTGCAGTGGCCGGATCTCGGCTCACTGCAAACTCTGCCTCCCGGGTTCACGCCATTCTCCTGCCTCAGCCTCCCGAGTAGCTGGGACTACAGGCACCTGCCACCACGCCCAGCCAATTTTTTGTATTTTTAGTAGAGACGAGGTTTCACCGTGTTAGCCAGGATGGTCTCAATCTCCTGACCTCGTGATCCGCCTGCCTCGGCCCCCCAAAGTGCTGGGATTACAGGTGTGAGCCACCGCGCCCGGCCGACAGAGAGACCTTTCTAAGAGGAATTACTTAAGTTGAGACTTGGAGGATGAGAAGGAACTAGTCAGGCCAAGAGGAGAGAGAAGTGTGTTCAGGGCACATGGAACATCCAAGAGTGAACGCCCTGAGATATGTTCAAGGATATGGAGAAGGCTTACTCATTTCAGGTACTGTGCTGAGCACATTGTGTGCATTATGTCACTTAATTATCACAACAACCCTGTGAGATAGATAGATACTACTAGTTATCCTTACATTTTAGGTAAGGACCCTAAGGAAAGAGGCATTAAATAGGTTGCCAAGATCACATAGGTAGTTAGTCAATATATATCGACATAGATTTCAAAGCCTAGGTTCCAACCTCCTGTCTTATTGCCTCCAAATTAAAGGATCACTATAAATTATTTTTTCCCTAACAAAAATTTGAGATTATTTCATTTCACTGAGTATGTTTGGATAGATTTTCTTTAAGCCTTTCTTTATACCTACTAAAGGCAATTTCTTGAATATAAATATTCTTTATTACATATTTATGAACTGGAGTTTATTTTGTCCCCACCCCTACCCCAACCCCCCAGGAACATCTGACAATGTCTAGAGACATGTCTGGTTGTCACAACTGGGATGGGGTGCTACTGGCATCTAGTGGGTAGAGTTCAGGGAAGCTGCCAAGCATCCCGCATTGCACAGGACAGCCCACAACAAAGAATCATCCAGCCCAAAATATTAATAATGTTAAGCTTGATAAACTGTTATTCATGAACCTGAATACAAACTCTTATAAAAGGCTTCCCAGGAAAACCTCTATAACCTGCACTTCACCTGATATATTACACAAAGAACATCATTTCTCCTTCCTATGGACAAATGGTGACTTGTTCCTCCCAGGCACATTGGAGAAGGTCTCCATCTTTTAGGCTGCAGCAGAGCTAGGAGCTGGGGGAAGAGGTGGAGATGATTTTGTAAGGATAGCTGCCAGAGTAGGGAGGCAAGCGAGCATTCCATCTGGAGAGTGGAGGAGTTTCATCTCTGGAGGTGTGTCACAGATACTGCTGGAAGCCAGAGATGGTGGCAATAGCTTTTCACAATTGGGGAGTATTCCTCCATCAGTAATGAAAATACAGGAATGCCTGTATTAATCTACTCTTTCTCCCATACACTTTTTGTATTTGGCATTGTAAGTGATAAAATTCATCTGTTTGAAAATGTTATGGATTTGATCTGCTAGCCTTTGCCACTTTTAAATTTTGACTGCATGTAGTTAACTGCAAAAGTAGAGTGAAAGCTAGAACCTGGGGTTTGTTGTGCAGCATGTGTCACTTAAATTTAAAAATAACTTCTATGTCTAAGACCAGGATTAAATTTTAACTTGCAAACCCTAGTGTGCATCTGTGACAGCCTTAGTTTGTTACCTTGTGGACAGCAGGTCCGTGTTACAAAAGGCGCAGACATACACAGTAGCTTAATAACAAGCCTCACGGTGACTAGGAGGCAGAGTGGCCAGCTCCCTCGGAGGGCTCCTGTGGATGCAG
Source organism: Theropithecus gelada (assembly GCF_003255815.1). Taxonomy (NCBI): domain Eukaryota; kingdom Metazoa; phylum Chordata; class Mammalia; order Primates; family Cercopithecidae; genus Theropithecus; species Theropithecus gelada. The sequence continues at coordinate 120,422,291 of NC_037679.1, read as the reverse complement.
GGAAGGTCATTGTCCCAGTGCCAGAAAATTCACACAGTAACTGGCAACCAACTGTGTTTAAAAAAAAAAAAAGTTCGTATTTCATTTGCTGCAGACCTCCCTGGTTCCTGAACAAAAATATTCACCTTAAAAAAAGCAAGGCCTTTTTGCAACAATTTACAAAACACAATTATAGTTATTTTACAAGTAAAAATCATTTGAATGTACAGGAAAAAGGACAAAGTTCACAGACACTTAACATTTATGAATAATTCAAATTTAATATGTTTGGGTATTTTACTTTAATAGAAAAGATTGATGAATACCGAAACCAGTCAGCCTTAATGCATTCTACATTTTCGCTTCCCACTGGGTCCCCAAGTGTTTTACTTTTTTTTTCTCGTTAAAATTTTTATTTCTTGTTATTTATTTATTTTTCCAGCAGTACTGACAGTTTGGATCTAGTTGAAATTTTTAAAATCAGCATTTCCACCAATGAATTGATTATAATTAAAGCTTAAGACTAACAAGCACGAGGTTTGTTCTTTCTCTCTCTCTTTCTCCTTCCTTCCTTCCCTCCTTCCTTCCTTCCTTCCTTCCTTCCTTCCTTCCTTCCTTCCTTCCTTCCTTCCTTCCTTCCTTCCTTCCTTCCTTCCTTCTTTCTTTCTTTCTTTCTTTCTTTCTTTCTTTCTTTCTTTCTTTCTTTCTTTCTTTCATTTTTGAGACGGAGTCTCGCTCTGTCATCTAGGCTGGAGTACAATGGCGCAATCTCAGCTCATTGCAACCTCCACTTCCCGGGTTCAAGTGATTCTCCTGCCTTAGCCTCCTGAGTAGCTGGGATTACAGGCATGTGCCACCATACCTGGCTAATTTTTGTATTTTAGTAGAGAAGGTATTTCACCATGTTGACCAGGCTGGTCTTGAACTCCTGATCTCAGGTGTTCCATCCACAAGAGGTGTCCATTTGCATTCATACTTTCAAACGAGTCTCAGCAACAATCCCTTGTTTTCTAAGAAACCATAACACTGAAAAATTTAATTATTAAAGCAGAAAAATGGCATTATTAAATACTGTTATTCAAGCATGGCCAATATTTTTTAAAATTTATAGATTAACACATCAGATTAGAGGGAACTGTTTTAGAGCCACTAAAATATGTTTGTATTCCTTCCCTCATATAAAAGATTTTATTTGCATTATAAATTAAGAAAAAATACTGTATTTTACTAGTCAACTGAAAATGAGGATTTTATTTAACCTCATAGAATTCAAGCATAGAATTTGTTGATTGTTTTAAAACCAAAACTTTTCATAAGATTTAACTACCATCTCTCAGTAAGGATAATCGCGATAGCTAGAATGTATTGAATCCTAACTATACACCAAGCACTGTTCTAAGTCCTTCATAGGTATATATTTAGTTCTTTTAAATGTCTCCACATTAAAAGTCTATTTTCACTAATTCTTTCCTTTTGTTTGTAAGCAATATGTTCTCTCCCTTCTTCTCTTTTTTACATTTTTAATTTTTAATTTTTAATTTTTTTTTGAGATGGAGTTTTGCTCTTGTTGCCCAGGCTGGAGTACAATGGCACGATCCTGGCTCACTGCAACCTCTGCCTCCCAGGTTCACGTGATTCTCCTGCCTCAGCCTCCTGAGTAGCTAGCATTACAGGCTTGTGCCACCATGCTCAGCTAATTTTTGTATGTTTAGTAGAGACAGGGTTTCACCATGTTGGCCAGGCTGTTCTTGAACTCCTGACCTCAGGTAGTCTGCCCGCCTCAGCCTCCCAAAGTGCTGGGATTACAGGCATAAGCCACTGTACCTGGCCCTCTCCCTTGTTTTGTAACTGCCCCTGTGTTTATCATTACTTCATGGCCACCATCAACTGGACCATTGTTCTTACCTCTGAAATCTTTTCCTTGTCATCATCTGTTCTCTTTCTGTCTCTTCCTACACACATCTTAGGTCCTAGTTCAACCTTCCTCTGGGTTTTCTTATTCCCCAAAACTCATATCCTACTAGTCTCCTTTCTTTAGTGCCAAATTTCCCTGTAGAACAGTTGACCGACCCTCTCTCCTTTAATTTCTGCACAGCTTTTTCTCTACTATTTGCCTTCTTCCTACTGTTTCCTGATGACCCTATTGTTTAATCCAGTGACCGTTTCTTTGCTTCTCATTGCCTTTGACTATTCTGCAATTTTGACATCTTTAAAATTATTGTCTTCCTTAATTTGGATCACAGTATCCTCTGAACTCTCTTGTCCTCTCTGACTTTTAAAAATGTTTTATCGTCTTCTCATTCTATAAACATACAAATCATCTGAGATGCTTTCCTTGCCTTCATCAAAACACCCTACATCCAGTTCTTCCTTCTAAATGGCCTATTTCTATGGTCTAATGGGACGATCCTTCTCCTAAGTCACCCATGGCTGGGAGGCCTCAGAGTTGTATTTAATGCTGCCTTCCCCCTTCTGCCTACAGTTCTGTCGGCTTCCTTTCATTCATCCTTTGCCTCTTCTCTCCCATTACCCTAGTTGAGGCTCATAGAACATCATGCCTGAATTATTGCAGCTGCCTCCTAAGTGGTCCTTCCACCTCCAGTCATTCTTTCCTCTTCAATTCATCCAGTAAATCACCCCTAGACTATTTGTCAGAAATCACTGCCTTGAATATTTCCTCCCCTACCCCAACTCAGGCTTTCCATGATGCTCCATTACCTGCCCAATAAAATCCAAACTCCCTACAGCTTCACAGAGAGCTCCCAGTTTATTGCTCCAGCTTCGTCTTCCACTCCTCTCACCCATACTTACTGGTTTATTTGCTGTTCGTCGTACAAGCATACATTTTTCTACCTCTGGGGCGTTCTGTCCCTGGCATGTGAAATGCCTTTCTACTCAAGTCTTAGAACATTGACGAGTCAAGGCAAACTCGATTCTACTACTTAATATAGAGTCTACATTAATTAGAGGGACTCCCCTCTAATTATCTGTGTACAGTTTCTCTCCCTATTTCTATCTCTTTGCATCACTGCTACTTCTGCATTTTTGTTTGTTTGTTGTTTGCTTGTTTTTTTTTCTTTTTTAAAATTTTTTTATTATACTTTAAGTTCTAGGGTACATGTACACAACGTGCAGATTTGTTACATATGTATAAATGTGCCATGTTGGTGTGCTGCACCCATTAACTCATCATTTACATTAGCATCTCCTAATGCTATCCCTCCCTCCTCCCCGCTCCCCACTCCGCACAATAGGCCCCGGTGTGTGATGTTCCCCTTCCTGTGTCTGAGTGATCTCATTGTTCAATTCCCACCTATGAGTGAGAACATGCAGTGTTTGGTTTTCTGTTCTTGTGATAGTTTGCTGAGAATTCTTGGGTTTTTTTTTAAGAGACAGAGTCTCTCTGTCACCCAGGCTGGAGTGCAGTGGTGTGATTATAGCTCACTGCAGTCTCCAACGTTTGGGCTCATGTGACCCTCCCCCTTCAGCCTCCTGAGTAGCGGAGCCTACACATGTGTATCACCATGCCTGGCTTCCACTTCTGTGTCTTTTACTGCATGCGAATTTGTCTTGTACGTGTTTTATCTTGTACTGTTTCACCAACTAGCTGGAAAGCCACCTTACACTGTTGAAAGTCTTCCAGTGCCTCCCCCTAATTTCAGGATTAAGTTTAAATTCTTCAGCTTGATGTATGAGTCTCCTCATGACCTGGTACCCTCTTGCGTTTCTTCTCACACCTCCCACACCCTTCTGCGTTTACCAAAGTCCCAGTCATTCCCAACTTCCTGAGTTTCCCAAAACACCCCGCATGCTTTCGTGCCTGTTTGTTCATCCCGTGGATGAACAAAGGCCTGGAATGTCTTCCCTCATTCATTTTACTGGCCAATCATGACCCTCTTTCAAAATCCAACTCAGATGATACCCCCTTCAGGATACTGATGCCCCCGTCTGTGAGATGTGCATCTGTTTTGCCTCCGCAGCATCCTGTGATACTGCACTGCCCCTGTTCAGCTGCTGACCCACCTTTCCTAGGGACTGTAAATTTTCTGCAGATGGGACACTTCCATCCTTCTCCCATATATTCCTAGCACCTCATCCAGCGGCTGCTGGAATAGTGAAAGGAGGCAGGTGTGGCATGGGCAAGGGCAGCTGATTACACAGGTAACCACAAGGTGGCATTTACTAGATGAATTTACCATGACTCAGAGCCTGACTTTCAGGCTGGATGCCTGGGAACTTGGCTTACCATATTGAGAGTGGCTGCATCTCAGGAAGGTAAACCTTATTAACCGAAGGCATAGAGGCTTCTCTATAAAATCAGCGTGCCTGCGTACTGATTATCTTGAACAGGATGATTGCTGGCATTGACCTGACCGGGGTGTTCTCCTCCCATTTACATGCCACACAGAAAACAAATTCTCTCATTATAGATTTTCAGCCAATTCCTTTTATTTCACAATGGCTAATCACATGAATTGTGTGTGGATTTTACTGAGCTCACCTCTTAGAGAACAATCTTACTTCTAAATTCTTGGAGAGAGGTAGAAACCCTCTCCTGTAGCGTTTACGTGCTGATTAATCTGACATTTACTAAGCCTTTAGCAAACACTTGTTGTGACGTGACCAGGTAGTTCCTGAATGAATAAATGAATGCAGATCGTGACACTAGATAGACGGCAGTGATGGAAAGTCCAGTTGTGGCAAAGTAGCATGTAGACATGCTCCACATGACCTGATTATTGGAAAATGATTTTCCCCTTAAAAGCTCCTTTTGCTCTCTTACACATTTCTGACTCTTTTTCCTCATATTCTTCTCAGCCATCATGTTGGCATCTACTGCCGTGTATGGGGGAACCTCACTAGCACATTCCAGACTGAGTTTCCCCCACCCTTGGTCTGGCTTCCTTGTCTGCCCTGCTGCTCTGATTGCTCTCACCACAGGCCCTACCTCTTCCCCATTTCTCCTTCCTCCAAAGGAGTTCTAGTTCTCCTACTTTTTAAATCAGAATGTGCCTTGGACTGGGTACTAAGGTAAGTGACCAAGCACAGATTCTGCTGACGTCTCTGATGCTGCATTTTGAACTCGCGCCTTCGTCTCTGACTTCAGCCCTCCTCTCGAGGTGTATCCCAGCATGTTTTGAAAGGAAACAGCTCCAAAGAAAGTAAAAATATCAGGATCCCTTATCCATAGGATGTTAAAATAAAGTCGGCTCAGAAGAGGACAATTAGCCTTTTCTTAACAAAGTATCAAAGGTACTGTAGGCATGAAGCATGTAGATAAAGTTGGACTGAATTGTTCTTGTTGTTTTTATACTCACGCCTTGACATGCATATTGTGGCTGCATAATCCCAAAATTTATCACGCCTGTGGTTCTTTAACCTTGTGGTGAGAAAATTACATTTCTGGTCATTTGCCAGTGTTAGGAATTTCTGATTCTAATATCCAACTTAGTATTAATTTTTCACTATTTTAAATGGCTAAGAAATTATGTTTCAAGTTGGATACCAATACCTTTAAACAAAATAAGAATAGGAATTTTTCTTTCACATTATATCTTTTTCTCTTTCCCCCTTCATCCCTAAATAGAATTTTTTACATAAATACATTGTGCTTCTTATCAAGAACTCCAGGTTGGTCCTCAAGAAAGCTTAGACACTTAACCGCAATAAAGAAATAATATCTGCCCCAATTTTTAAGCAACTATTGTGTGTATGCCAATCTCTGTGCAAAGTATAATATTTTACATACCCTAAAATGTATTTTTTCTTTTCTTTTCTTTCTTTCTTTCTTTTTTTTTTTTGAGACAGAGTCTTGCTCTGTTACCCAGGCTGGAGTGCAGTGGCGTGATCTTGGCTCACTGCAACCTCCACCTCCCGAGTTCAGGTGATTCTCTTGCCTCAGCTTCCCAAGTAGCTAGGATTATAGGCACACACCACCATGTCCAGCGAATTTTTGTATTTTTAGTAGAGATGGGGTTTCTCCATGTTGACCAGGCTGGTCTCGAACTCGTGACCTCAAGTGATCCACCCGCCTCGACTTCCCAAAGTGCTGGAATTATAGGCATGAGCCACTGCCCCTGGACCCCTAAATGTAATTCTTAAACAACCCTCTGAAGAGTGTCACTCCCAGACAGCTCTCCCCATTTTACAGATGAGGATCCTAATATTGCCCAAGTCCCAGTGCGGGAACAGAGCAGAACTGGAAGCCAAGCACACTTCCTTGTTCACGCTCTTTCCCGTGCAGTACTTCTGCCTCCTTGGTAACATGGCTGTGTTTCCAGGTTTTGCCACAATCTCTTCCTATCATAACAAGCACAAGAATGTGAGCCTTATGTTTTGTGCTTTTCATCCTGTTATTTTCCACCTATAGAAGAAACAAAATATTTGAGGACATTATATATGTGGCCTCATTATTATGTGTCAGTCTTGTGCTGCCACATATGGAACAGATGCTGTGTGACTTCCAAAAGTTGTTTCATGGCACAATTAGAAATACACCGCATGTTCTCACTCATAGGTGGGAACTGAACAATGAGATCACTTGGACTCGGGAAGGGGAACATCACACACCGGGGCCTATCATGGGGAGGGGGGCGGGGGGAGGGATTGCATTGGGAGTTATACCTGATGTAAATGACGAGTTGATGGGTGCAGCACACCAACAAGGCACAAGTATACATATGTAACAAACCTGCACGTTATGCACATGTACCCTACAACTTACAGTATAATAATAATAAATAAATTTAAAAAAAAAAAAAAAAAAAGAAATAGCCCGTTAGAAGGAGGTAACAGTGTATTTTTTTAAACGTTAAGTTTGCTACACTGTTTTTAATGTTATATTCTTATATATTTGTATGTATCTTTTATGTATATTTATTTTATGTATATTTACATATGTGTATATATACACATACTTATGTATATGTATGTGTATTTATTGTATGTATATTTCATTTTATGTGTATTTTATTTTATATATTTTTACATAGTTTATATGATATATTTCTGTGTTTTTTTAGCTGATGAAGAGTATGAAGATGGAATTGAAAGGACGTGTGACACTCTCCTTATGTGCATTGTCACCGTGCTGAACCAGGGCCTCAGGAACGGCGGTGGTGTGGGGGATGTGCTAAGAAGGCCATCAAAAGATGTAAGCCAGAGTAAAAGTATTTTTTCAGGAAGCACATCTTTTTTTTAAACCTTTCTTCGCAGCATTTATAATTTGGGTTTGGTTTTCAGGATAATATATTGTACCCTTTGCTTTAAAAGTATAGCCATGGCTGTTAAAGCCAATTAATTGTTTGCTAGGATTACATAGAAACAGCTAATGTACTACAATTCTTTGTGTGTTTGTAGAGTGGTGAAGTGTTTCCAAGTTAATCTGTGTATTGCATTACAGCAATGAAATCATGACTGCGAACTTTATATGTAGGAGTTGATTGTTACATAAATAACATAAACGAGGTTTCCTCTTGCCTATCAGGTTTCTTGAGCATGAAGATTTACTCTTTGATTCTGCATAGGAATAGCCTCCATCATTTATCCATGATAAATACAATTGAGCCAATTCTAACAGGATTTCATATATTAAAATGGCAAAGTGGAAACATTTCTCACTAGCTGGAAAATCTCAAGTGCCAGGCGGGGAGCTTGAAGCATCTTAGCTCTGCTCAGGCCAGTTGTATCATATTGTCAAGTCATCTAACCTCTTAACCTCAGGTTCCTCTTCAGTTAAAAAACTGGATTGCATGGTCTCTAATTTGCATTTTAATACTGTTCCTCAGGTAGAAATAAGAAGGAGCTGTATATACTTGACACTGTATGGCCGAGATAAAGCCTACTCCAGAAATTGACAGATCATTAGGTCCTCCTTAGCTCCCTAATCACTGAATTTTGGAATTGGCATTTAACTACCTTTTCTACAATGTCTGGGATAGGAGACCACTGTGCCAAAATGCATGTAGCAGAATGGCATAATAAAGTCATTTCTAAAGAAAGCAAAGTCCCACCATTGTGGGAAAGACATGTGTCACTCCTAGAGAAATTTAAGTAGTTCTGGAAATAGGCTAGGAAGTTTTTCTTACAACACTTCAAGTAAAGATGGAAAGTGAGCTTTATTTTTCCAACTTGGGATACTATTTATATTCATTTCGCAAACATTTATTGAATATATTCTCTATGCTAGACAGTGTCCTCAATCAATATGCCTAGAAAGTATGTGTGTATATATATGTGTATACACACACACACACATATATATACATATACATGTATATATCTATATACACACACATTTTTTTTTTAATTTTTATTTCAGGAGCCCTTGTTTGCTGCCCGAGTGGTTTATGACCTTCTTTTTTATTTCATTGTTATCATTATTGTTCTGAACTTGATTTTTGGTGTTATCATCGACACTTTTGCTGATCTCAGAAGTGAAAAACAGAAAAAAGAAGAAATTCTAAAGACAACTTGTTTCATCTGTGGTAAGTGTTCTGCAGATGCTAAAATAATAGATGAATAAACTGTTTGCAGGAAAGAGGGGCTAGAGGGATTTTTATTTTTCATGCTTTTGGAAAAATTATTTCAAAATGAAGGCTGGATAAAATTCAGATTATGTAACTGAGCATTAGACTGGAATTCTCTGCTTCTATAAATAGAGAGAGGAATTATACCCCAAAGCTATCCTGTCATTATTTCTATGATTTACATGATTCTCTGACTATAGAAATGTGATGCAAAATGCCAAAAGATTTCACCAACTGGCAAACAGGCTTTTAATCACAGTAACATATTTATTACACAACAGAATGATATTTAATTTTGTTAGAATATGAATCCAAATATGATTTTCCAGCAGCTTGAACTTCTACTCACTGACATCACTATGTTTTGGATTCTGAACTGAGCGTTCTCTCAGTTTGTTTGTTTGTTTGCTTGTTTGTTTATTTATTTATTTAGAAATGGAGTCTTGCTCTGTCACGCAGGCTGGAGTATAGTGGCACGATCTCAGCTCATGCAACCTCCGCCTCCTGTGTTCAACTGATTCTTCTGCCTCAGCCTCCCAAGTAGCTGGGACTACAGGCGTGTACCACCACGCCCGGCTAATTTTTGTATTTTCTGTAGAGCCAGGTTTTCTCCATGTTGGCTGAGCTGGTCTCGAACTCCTGACCTCAGGTGATACACCCACCTCGGCCTCCCAAAGTGCTGGGATTGCAGGTGTAAGCCACCGTGCCTGGCCCTTCTCTCAGTTTTTAATTTCTCTCTCTCCTCTCTCTCTCTTTCTCTCTCTCTGTCTCTCTTACACACACACAAACACACACACACACACACACACAAACACATCACTCCCCTCCCCTTCTCCCATCATCATCTGTCCCAGTGCACACAGCCTTCTCCTTCCTTCTCGCTGCCCTCATCATCCCCCTCGGCTCTGCCCTCTTCTCTGTACCCACCACCTCTTTCTGGCTTCAGATGTCTTTGTAGCTGGTCTCTTGGCACCCTAGAATCTATCCTCCTCTTTGGGTGATCACCCACTCTAGGTTTCAGTCACCTTCCTTGTTTCCACATTAGGCTGAAAAAAATCTTTTGGTGATAATCACAAAACAAGCCTAAGGGGTTCACTACAACATTACTCTATGTAACAGATTGGGCCCTCAATACATTTCATTCTCTCCTTGCTTCAACTTTTGTTGAGTGACTTACTCACCTCAGTGGCTCTCCAAACCTTTTCTACCTTCCTCCAACAGTTGAAGGTGTACCAGGTAATAATGTAAAATAATATGCTATATTCAGTGGAAACAAATAGAAAGTAGTCATTCCCTGTTTTGGTGTGTTCACAATCTATTTTGGGATACAAACCCAATAAATAGCCTTGCTATCTCATGCATGGAAGGAAATGGTAGAGAAGTTTACAGGAAGCTGCAGGTACCCAGAGGAGAGATACCTCTCCAGGGTGGGGTAGGGAGTGAGAAAGAAGAGTCAGGAAAGCCTTTAGAAGAGATGGTAACTGAGCTGGTGGTAAAAGATGAAAGGGAGAGGTTGCCAGATCAAAGTGAATACAAGCAGAAAGGCCAGGACAAGTAAAGTCATGGAGGTGGAAGAACAGTACAAGGGCCTTCACTTACTCTAAAGCAGCTCAGTGTTTCTGACATAAACTTCAGAGCAGGGCACGCTAAGAGAGGAGATTGGCCAGACCACGTGTGGCCTTTTATGTTAGGCAGCTTGGACTTTATCATCCGGACTTACCGGGGAAGATGAACCATTAAAGAATTTTAAGTAGAACAGTGCAGGGTCTAATTTTTTTGTTTGTTTTAGAGCACTGTGGCAGCTTTGGGAGGTCATTCATCAGGAAACAGTACCAGAAGCAGAGTCATCAGGTGGGAGGTCATTACCACAGTCCAAGTGAAAGGTAACGAAAGCAGGAGAGTTAGTGGTGGCAGTATAAGGGTAGAAGACAAAGTCAAGAAATACTTAGGAGATCACATCTTTAAATCTTGATGGTTAGGAAAGGATATGAAAGACAGCTTGGGTGCCCAAGCGGATGGTAATACTAACAAGCGATTAAGCTTGAGAATAGGTGAAAAAAACAATTTAGGTAGGAATATGCTGAGTTTAACTTTGAGAATCCTGAAATTGAGGTGTATACTGACCCACCCCAGTGGGATACAGCACAGGTCAGTTCATGAGTCTGAGCCTCAGAGATTGAGTCTTCACTGGAGACTTAACTGGGGAATCTTCAGCCTATATGTGATAGTGAAATCTGGAGTGTGGAGGAGGGTGTCCAAGTGAGACGAGAAGCAGAGAGACTACAAGTGGAAAGCCCCAGCTTTGAAGAGTTGGAAGAGAAAGAGGAGCACACACCAACAACTCAGAGTACCAAGTCAGAATAGTGTGAGGAGAGCCAGGAAGGGGTGGCCTGTGGAAGAGAGGGGAGAAAACAATTTGGAAAGAAATGAATTCATTATCAACTCTCTCCAAGCAGAGAAAGCCAGTAACATGGTCTGGAAAAGCCTTCTGATTTCTTATTTAGGAGGCTTTGGTGAATTCAGGTGGAGTGGATTGTGCAGTGCTGAGTAGAGATTTGCTAGAAGGAAACTGAGAGTGATCCAAGAGTCTTCTGTTTAATGTCTCAATTAGATGGGGAAAGCAAAATTGAGATGTAATCAAGGAAGATGTCATACAATTCGGGGGTTTGGGGAAGAGGCTGAGAGGACACTCCTTCAACCTTGGAAGATAAATATACCTCCTCCTACCTTTATAGAAAAATAACCCACACCCTGTATTTTTTTCTATTTTTCTCTTCTTTATGTGACAACTATCACCACCTCCATTTCTTCACAATAGATGTATGTGTGTCTCCTTTCTTCTCTTCTCAGCCTTTCCAAGGATGATCCTCTCTTCCCTTGGGTCACCTCACCTGGAGCTCTGTCCCCTTTCAGCCTCATCATAAACATTTTTTTAAATGATTATTTATTGAATACTTACTACATGTCTGGCTTTTTACTTAGGTATTTATTTTGATACTATGTATGATGTATATTACCACCCCTTTACAAACATAGGAACAGAGACTTGGCTCCCATCAACATCCAGTTAGTAAGCAGAAGAGCCAAGATTTGAACAGAGGACTCCCTAACTCAAAAGTCCACTCAGTTATCCTATTCTAAAATGACAAAGTGACAGGTTCTCATTCAAGTATAACCAAGCCTGAGGACAGATCCTGGTGGAAGGGTATAGCGTTATGGGGCCAAGCTGTTGTTTAGAAGAGTGAGTCCCATACAGGAGAATGACGCTGCCCTCGGAAACTTCTCGGTGTATCTCATGGTCTTTCTTTTGCACTGCTTCTTCGTCTATGCCCTTTTCTTCATGGTCGTGATCATCATCATGTTGGTACACTACCTCTGAGAGAGATGCTCTTTGGAAGAATGGACCAGAGGCTGGAAGCCTCATTCTAAGACATGATATTGTCTCCTATGTTTTAACGAAAAACATGAACAGCAACCTAAGCCCATTGCTTACCCATGATTCCTGCTCCTCTAAGCTTTCCCTTCACAGTCAGAATTCTCTTTGGCTTTCACAGTTATTAAAAAGCCAGTCACCTATAAATTCCTTTAAACATCATAATAACTGTCGTCAACAAACTGAAGTGTTCTTGAATCTCACTGTTAACTTCCCGCTGACCTTTTCTTCTCCCTCTGCTTGCTTTTTCTTGGTCACAGGGTCCTATTCCTTCTCTCAAAACCCCATAATAGGAGGTTTTGATTTTGCCCTTGACTCCTTGTCTCTTCTCTCTGTCCTCCTCTTTGACATCACTTTTATGCAGATTATTGCCAAGTATGCACGCTCAGCTCCAACCTTTTCCCCAGGCTTTCCCCTCTGTTTTCAGTCGCTCACTGGACAGTTAGACAGGCATGTCTTCCTGGCAGCCAAACCGGCCATGTCTGAAGCCAGTGCATCATCCCTTTCCGTCTCCCTCCTCTAGCCTAGCTCTTTATCCTGACGTGCATAGAGCTATTAATAATATCCCACAGTGCCTTCAGTTATCTGAGGGAACCACACCATCATGTTTAGCATCTCCTTTTTTCTCTTCCAGGTGCCCTAGCTACCATGTGCTAATGAATCCACTTTCACAATCTCACCCACATCCTTCCACACATTCCCAAAGCCACATCTTAGTTTTTCAGGCTAACCCTGGCTCACAACCCCAAATGGCCGGCTCGGTGTTGCCAGACTAATTTTTCCAGTTTGAATTATTCATTTCCCTACTCAAAAAGCCATCAATAACATTGCACAGTCTATAACTCTGAAACTCTAATTTTCCTGGCATCTAAGCTACGCCACAATCTGGCCCCTTCTTTTTTTGCCTACCTTCTCCCCCACCATTCTCCCATTTATAGCTCAAGTTCCAGGGCAACTACATTACTTACCTTTAACTTCCTAGACTCTCCATGTATTCTTAGTTGTGGGAGAACAATTTCATTTGGAATGCCCCAATTCCTACGCTCTGAGACGCAGCTCTAATGCCATTGTTCTAGAAGTCTTCTCTGATCTTACACATCTGCCCCTAAATTCCTCACATCGCACTTAGTGATATGGCACTGTACATATTTCTGTTGTCTGATCACCTCTGCTGGATGCCATGCATTCTCACATCAAAGAAAATGCATGAACTTTATAGTCAAGTAGTCATAGGTCTACACTGGTTCTGCATCCTAGCTATGTGATCTTGGCCAAATTTCTAATCATCCTGAGCTACTGTTTCCTCACCTGGAAAATGAGGAATATAATGCCATGGTTTGGTGTTGTGATAAGTATAAATGAGATCATGTATATCAAAATCTCTAGCAGGAGGCTTAACTGAAGGTCTGCCCTCAACACATGTTAATTTCTCTTCTTTAAGAGAACCAGATCCATGTCCTACCCATTTTTTTTCACTTTCATAATGTGTATTGGTGAAGATCCATAAATATTTGCTTAATGAATGACTATCCAATAAGTCAGCCTCAGGCTGATACTGTCTTTATACTTGTCTGGCTTATAATCTACAAAAGGAAGATAAAATACTGAGATCGTATGTACTGCAGACAGCAGGTGTGCTGATTCCAGGTTGCTCCAGATTTTGTTACATGCAGGGTATTGTTTCTGTGGAGTGCTGCCCACAGGAATATAGGGTGACGTCGCAGGACGCTCAAAGAGATGTAAGATCAATGTTGTCTGTTTTCTAGAAGCTTCACATTTATTCAAAAATCTGAGGGAACACTTAGGTAATTTAACCTAAGTGTAAACTTAAATAGTATTTTTATATTAGAACAAACAGATTATCGTAAAATAGAGCAAATTCAGTGTGAATATTTAAAATAAAATAGAAACTTTTTTAAAAATGGATAATTGCCTTCAGGTACTTTTAGCTGCTACTTTCTGGGACCTCAGTAAAAGAAACATATACATTTTCTGCTCTCTTCCTTTAAAGGACCTTCATCAGAAACACATAAGAAGCATTATGATAGTGTATATCTGATATATATGATAATGTATATTCATTCATTCCTAGAAGCTCCAACCACACAAATGATATAATTCATCTCATATATGTTAGGAAACTTAGTTAACAAGAATGATTTAAATGGTTGGTATATTTGGGAGTTGTGCTAGTAGGCTATAAAATAGTGACTGGTCTAGAAATGGTTCTTGGTAAAGTTGGATGTGAAGTTGTGATCCAAAGAAGGACATAGTACCAAATAACAAAGGAGAGAATCTCCACAGTAGGAGAGAACTGGCTCCTGGTGTGTGCCAAGGGACACCCAGAGTAGGACAAGAGGATGTAGATTCTGTGACAGGCAGTGGACCAGTTGGAACTTTCCCAGCCTTGAAGACAATGTCCAGATGTTTGAAAGTGAAGCCTGACTCAGAAAAACAATAGCCAGTGATCTAGAAGGTGGCCGTGGGAGGGTGATGATTAGCAGATGACAGAGCTGAGCAGGAAGCAGAGACGTAGATTAGCTCTTGCATCCGTATTAATTATGAACGTTGAGTTACTAGAGGCTGAAAATCCAGTAAGAAAGAGATGTCGAAAGACCAGGTGTGACAAAACAACAGCACGGAGAAAGGATTTGATGACAGGTCAGAATTCGTATTCTGAGGCCAGGCACGGTGGCTCATGCCTGTAATCCCAGCACTTTGGCAGGCCGAGGCGGGCGGATCATGAGGTCAGGAGATCAAGACCATCCTGGCTAACACGGTGAAACCCCGTCTCTACTAAAAATACAAAAAAAATAACCGGGTGTGGTGGCGGGTGCCTGTAGTCCCAGCTACTCAGGAGGCTGAGGCAGGAGAATGGCCTGAACCCGGGAGGTGGAGCTTGCAGTGAGCCAAGATTGCACCACTGCACTCCAGCCTGGATGACTGAACGAGACTCTGTCTCAAATAAATAAATAAATAAATAAATAAATAAATAAATAAATAAATAAATTCCTATTCTAAGGATAGGGTATCTTGCTGTGCCGATATTATCATAAACTCAGTCATTCAAGTATCATAAACTCAAGTCATTCAAGTCAGAAAATTCAGAGTCATTATTGATTTCTCCTTCTTCCTCAATCTATACCTCTGATTGGGCATCAAGTCCTTTCAAGTTTTCATTCCAAAATGCCTCTTCAGTCTCTCTTATTCATTTATTTAATTATTCTGTCAAATTTAGTTGTATGCCTACTGTTCTCCAGACACTCTGCCAGGTGCTGGTAATGCAAAAATGAGTCAGACAGTAAAATGGTAGAAGCTAAGATAGAAACAGACACATTTTCATAGTGAAGTGTTGTGGGCCCAGAAGATCAAACAGCTGGTTGTGTCTGTGGGAGTCGGTGGTGGAAGTGGGGGAGCTGAGTCTTGAAGAAGGAATACTTGGAAGGCAGAAAAGAGAGTAGATGAAGGTGTCTTGGTGTATTTGGCAAATGATGAGAAAGGCGACATTCTACAAGAACTGTGTTGAGTGGAATGTCAGTGCCTGAGTCTAAGAATGACTTTAAGTTCTCTGGTCAATGGGGACTTCATTAACAGAGGTAAAGAAGAGGGCTCAAGAAACAAATTTTTGATGAGCTAAGTTTGACATCCCCCACAAGCTATCCAGGTGGATATATCCAGCTGGCAGCTGGAAATAGGAATGGAAGTTGAGAAGAAAGGTCAATAATGGGGATAAGTATTGAGAAAACATTAGCAAGATGATGCTAAAACCGCAGAATGGATGATGAAGCTTAGAGAGCAAGAACTTATGAAGATGAAGAACAACCAGTTTCCCTCTTTTACATTTCCCCCTCCACTGCCCTGGTGCCTGGGTCTTGCATCCTCAGTCTCTTATCCCAATCTTCCCCTGAATCCTGCCACAGGAACGACTTGAAGTATATTTCTGAATACACTAGTTTCTCCTCAGAAGTTTTCAGAATAGGCTGGGCATGGTGGCTCATGCCTGTAATCTCAGCAACTTTGGGAGGCCGAGACGAACATGTAACCTGAAGTCAGGAGTTTAAGACCAGCCTGGCCAACATGGTGAAACCCCATCTATAGTAAAAATACGAAAATTAGTTGGGCATGGTGGCGCATTCCTGTAACCCCAGCTACTCAGGAGGCTGAGGCAGGAGAATCACTTGAACCTGGAAGGCGGAGGTTGCAGTGAGCTGAGATTGCACCACTGCACTCCAGCCTGGGTGACAGAGCAAGACTGTCGAAGAAGAAGAAGGAGAAGGAGAAGAAGAAGAGGAGGAAGAGGAGGAGGAAGAGGAGGAAGAAGCAGAGGAAGAAGAGGAAGGGGAGGAAGAGGAAGAAGCAGCTTTCAGAATAAAATACAGATGCCTTAGCTTTGAGTTTAAAGCTTGCCATTGTTTCTGCCAGATGTACCATTTCATCTGCATCTCCAAATGTTCCTTTCTGCCACACCAGAGTAATTGACATTCCCCAAACAGGTCATGCACTTTCATCTCTGGTTTTTCCATGCCATTTCTCCTGCCCAGATGGCAAAAGAACATGGGCTTTAGAGTCATAAATATTTGTATTTAAATACTGACTGACTCTTCTGCTAAATAGGGGTATTAACTTAAGCAATTTATTGAATCATTCTGAATCTATTTCCTCACATGCTAAAAGGTCAGATTGGATTACTGTAATTATAATAGCATATTTAGACATCTTTATAGTTGTCAGCATCAATAGGTGCACAATAAAAATCAAGTACCTTTTATTACCATCTGCCTCTTCTCCACTTACCATAATCATGTACTGAGGCTGGATTTTTCAAGCTTTACACCTCTTGGAAACCTTTTAAAATGACCCTCATCAGAATTCATTTTGCCCTTCTTTATGCTCCCTTGGCAGCTTATACCTCTTCAGAATATAACACAAATTGTCTGTTTCCTCTACTGTATTACAGATTAATTGATAGTAAGATCCTTATTTT
The DNA here is from genome assembly GCF_003255815.1 of Theropithecus gelada. Classification (NCBI taxonomy): domain Eukaryota; kingdom Metazoa; phylum Chordata; class Mammalia; order Primates; family Cercopithecidae; genus Theropithecus; species Theropithecus gelada. Next base: position 120,405,367 of record NC_037679.1, on the reverse strand, counting down.
TATAGCCTCATTACCTTGCAACTGGTAGATGTTTGAATTGAATTCTGGGAAAATCTACTTTAACATTTTCTCTCTTTTGTTTGGTTTGTTTTTCTCTCTTTTGTTTGTTTTTAGTGTTTTGTGTTGGTTATTAATAGCTCTATTGAGATATCATTCACACACCATATAATTCACCCATTTAATAGGTACAATTCAGTGGTTTTTAGTATATTCAGAGTTGTGTATCCATCACTATAACTGATTTTAGAACATTTTCATTGTCCCAGAAAGAAACCCCATACCCTTTAGCCATCATCTGATCCCTAACCTTCCATCTCCACCTCCCCGCAGCCATCCACTGATCTACTTTTTGCCTCTGTGGATTTGCCTATATTGGACATTTTATTTAAATGGAACCATAATATGTGGGCTTTTGCAACTAGCTTCTTTCACTTAGTAGGATATTTTAAAGGTTCATGTTGTAGCAGGTATAGGTGCCTCATTCCTTTTTATTGTAAAAAATTATCCTGTCATGTGGATATACCATATTTTATCCTTTCATCAATTAATGGACATTGGGGTTGTTTCCATTTTTGGTTATTATGAATAATGCTGCTATGAACATTCATGTACAAGTTTTTATGTGAACATACATTTTCAGTTCTCTTGAATATATACCCAGGAGTGGAGTATGCTTAGTTATATGGTAACTCTATTTAACCCTTTGAGGAATTGCCAAACTGTTTTCCAAAGTAGCAGCTGCACTATTTTACATTTCTGTTAGCAGTGTATGAGGATTCTAATTTCTCCACATCTTCACCATCACTTATTATTATCTGGTTTTGGTTATAGCCATTCTAGTGGAACAATATTTTAGTGGTAGAATATTCTTAATTCAATCAATCAGTATTTGAGTGCCAACTATGTACCAAACATCATTCTGAGCTATTGGGACCATTGGTGAAGAAAAGAAACAAATATATCTGCCCAGGTGGCTCTTATACTCTAGTGGGAGGACAAACACAATACTTAATAAACATAATACATTTTTATCCAAGTTGCTAGATGAAATAACATTTCTTTCTTCTTTGCTGGTTATCAGAGAGGCTTTTTCTTACACAGTCATTTTACCTCCTTATCTTAGAGATGTAATCCAGTTTAATTTAACAACTTTGATATGGCTATATTTAGCCTATAAGGAGGTAGTAAGCCCTATAAGAAAAAGAGAGGAAAAGAGAAAAGGTGATCAAGAAGGTCAGCAGAAAGGAAGGGATTGGTTGTGTTGTTAAACAGGGTGATCAAGTTAAACCACATTGAGATGGTGAGATTTCAGCAAAAACTTGAAGGTGAATGAGTTAGTTAAAGAGATGTCCGTGAGAAGAGTTTTGTGATCAGAGGAAACAACCATTCCAAAGGTCCTGAAGTCCAAAGGCCCTGTGTTTAAAACAAAGCAAAGAGGCCAGTATGGTTGCATGGGAGGTAGCAAGGGAGAGAATAGTATGAGGTAAGGTTAGTGTGGCTATGAGGCCAAGTCACATAGGATTTAGCAAATACATATTGCATGGGACTCATACTAAGGAATTATTTATTGTTATCTGAAATTCAAACATAACTGACCATGCTGTAGCTTATCTAGCAACTCTACTTGTAGGCACTTGTAAGGACTTTGACCTTTGTCTTCAGGGGGTGGGGGAGCCATTGTTGGGTTTGCAACAGAAGGGAGACACTATTTCTCTTAGGTTTTTTTTTTTTTTTTTTGAGACGGAGTCTTGCTCTGTCGCCCAGGCTGGAGTGCAGTGGCCGGATCTCCGCTCACTGCAAGCTCCGCCTCCCGGGTTCACGCCATTCTCCTGCCTCAGCCTCCCAAGTAGCTGGGACTACAGGCACCCGCCACCTCGTCTGGCTAGTTTTTTTGTATTTTTAGTAGAGACGGGGTTTCACCGTGTTAGCCAGGATGGTCTCAATCTCCTGACCTCGTGATCCGCCCGTCTCGGCCTCCCAAAGTGCTGGGATTACAGGCTTGAGCCACCGCGCCCGGCCTTCTCTTAGATTTTTAAAGGATCACTCTGGCTGCTGTGTTGAGAATGGGCTGTGGAGAGTAAAGATGGAAACAGGGAGGCCTGGGAGTCTACTGCAGTAATACACATGAGGGATGACAATGGCTCAGACCAGAGTGTAGCAGCAGAGCGGATGAGAAGTGGTCAGATTCTGGATATATTTTGCAGGTAGAGCCAAAAGCATTTCAACATGGATTGGATGTGGTGTGTGAGAGGCAGAGAGGATTCAAGAATGACGTCTAGGCTTTTGGCTTGAACAACTAGAACAGAGCTGCCATCGAATAAAATGGGAGGACTGTGGTTGAAGCAGGTTTAGCGAAGAGAATTGGAGTTTATTTGGGCATGCTGAGTTGATGATAGGTCAAATAAGATGAGGCCTAGCCATTAGCCAGCAGAATTTTATGGTATTTTCCATACAGATATCCAATAATGTAAATAAAAAGTCACCCCTTCACTGGGGACAGATTTTTTACTTATTGTGCTTTATATCTTATTATTTAAAAAGGGTCTTCAGGCTGGGCAACATTGTCAAGCCCCATGTCTACAAAAACAAACAAACAAACAAACAAAAATTAGCCAGGCATGGTGGTGCATGCCTCTAGTCCCAGGTACTTAGGAGGTGGAGGTGGGAGGATCAATTGAACCTGGGAGGTTGAGGCTGCAGTGAGCCACTGCACTTCAACCTGGGAAACAGAGTGAGACTCTGTCTCAAAAAAGTAAATAAATAAAAGGGTTTTCTACATCCCGGAGTGAACTTACAAAAAATGCTTAGAGAAAGAATAGCCAGGGTTGGATTTCAGTTTCCTGGTTTCTTCTTCAATATCCGAGCTCTAAAAACCAAACTGAATCCCAACATCCCACTTCACTTGGCATTCGAATTCATGTTTCCATAGATGTTTTTTTTTTTTTTCATCTCTATTCATTTCTTTTCATCTATTCTCTAACTTTGAGAGAAAAGAATTTTATTATCTAGATACTTTCTTTACTGTACTTCCAAAGGCTTGAAAATGTGCCTTGGAAATGGAACATATCACCCCCTCCCCAAAATGCCTGAAACATGGTACCCTAGAGGGCTGGCGTAGTGTGATCCCTCATTGTCCTCAGTATGTGGACAGCCATCTCCTTTGTGTTCCTTTCACTGACTCCAAGTGGTTGAAAACGGATGACTCTCTCAATTCCTTCCCTCTTTTAATCCAAGTTCCTGGGTAAAATGATGTGTGTGTGTGTTATTTCTTTTTTTCCTGTCCTGATTAGCAAGCATACCTTTTCTTGCATGATCATTTTTACCTCTTTTTCTCAGACTTGTGGTACGGTTTAATTTGAAAATTTTGATATGGCTATATTTAAAATTATCTGCAACTTTTTCATCTATTATAGAACTGCACATTTCCAAGGATCCATGGGGAAAAATAAATGTTAGTTGGGAAAAAAATCTATAAACGATGGCCTCTTTTCTGGAGGTCTTATGTGCTGTGTTGTTTTTAATCATAACATTTTAAATTGGCACACTCTTACTGAAAGCATTTTTTCACAATAATTATTATGTTTTGTTTTTATGCTAAGAAGCAAGTACTGATTAAATGATGAATTACATATATTATGTTGCCTGTGTTTTGCAGGACTTGAGAGAGACAAGTTTGATAATAAAACGGTTTCATTTGAGGAACACATTAAGTCAGAACACAATATGTGGCATTATTTGTACTTCATAGTCCTGGTGAAAGTTAAAGACCCAACAGAATACACTGGACCTGAAAGTTACGTGGCTCAAATGATTGTGGTGAGTGACCAGAAGGTTTTAATTTCTGACTATATTGCATCTTGTAGGTTTTCATCTTCTCTACCCTACCATCCTCCCAAAATATGGAGATTGTAGCATTCATTTTTTGTTAATATTTAAATAGGCCTGTCAATCACTGAAGAACATCTACACTGACTAAGTCATTGGTTCCCAGTAGACTCCTTGGTTATTCAAACCAAATTTGAGTCTCCAGTGCACAGATGATATTTCCTGGATTCTCTGTGCAATAACTAGCACCATCTCAGTAATGTCCATCACCTTCTGACCTCATACCTATTATCATTGCTGATGTCCCACTTCCTGAAATCTGGAACTTTCCCATTGTTAAATATGAACAGAAGATTCATATCTTAAGGAATCCCTTGGATTTCAAAAATCAAGAGTTTAAGAAATTGAATTATGTTTGGAGATAGTATGATGTTCAGTCCTAATGGGAGAGCACTGATTTTTCCATCAACACATACTTCGGATTGTTTTACCGATGTTGCTGATGAATTTGCACTGATCTTGCCATATCCAGTTGCTTATAACTCCTCAGTAAGATCATGTGATTGTCCATGATTTGAAGTTTCTTCAGTCTCATAGAAAATTAAAACAAATTGGCCCGAAGGGGAAATTAAAGTTACAACTTCAGTGTATATAGATACACGTTCAGTGAGTATCATTGCATCTGATATAAATGTTTGCATTTTTATAATTAAATATAGCTATATATTGGATATCCCCCCCCCAAAAAAAAAATCTAACAAAATTGTGTTCACCATTTGAGAAAGAGGCCTTAGATGACTCACGATCCTCCTTGCTACTTGGTCCTAAGGAAAACACTTAATAAGCACCAATATTTGCACCAATGCTGAAGTGTCAGCAAACTTATCATCTACTTAGGAAGAGACTATAGTTAGGGATCAACCAAAGAATATTTTTGGAGGATAACATATTAATAATTATAAGTTCATATCATCATAGTTTACCTTACCTGCCAATATTTATGTCACAAGAGAGCTACATGTAAATTGGATGTTTATATTTCAGCATTTTCATGCTTTGTTATTAATGACTTGCATTCTACTCTAAGTTGTCTTCTCTTCATTCTTCATTTGACAATGGACAAAACCTAACATTGTTTGTCTTCTCCACTTTTGCCTTTCTGCCTCCTCCTCCTTTAAAATCAGAGGAAAAAGGTAATCATTTTAAGGATATATATTCATGGTCATCATTTATACTTTCTTGATCTCATTTGTGAAAAACATTTTGTTTCTGCTTGCTGGGGGGGAAAACCATGTAAAACATTATATTTGACCTCACATCGCTGTCTTTTATCAAAGTTTGAGTAAGTTTAATCAATATATATTTATTAGACTCCTGTTATATGCCTTGAATGAATAGATGTTTGGATATACACTAAAGAGTATCATATATTCCCTCTCTGCCAAGGAACATAGACCTTGGTAAGAGGAAGGGGGGAATAACAAACCCAAAATAGAATATGCCAGGTTTTGCAAGAGAAGTCCAAGTGAAAACCTGTGAGGGCTTCAAGATGGAGAGTGGCATCCAATGAGAGCAGGTGGAAGGAATTGATGCGGGAGTGGGGTGGCAATACGCCCGAGAGAGGAGGATTTCTGTAGATGGGGAGTGTCTGTCTATAAGAGGGAGTAGCCTGAATAAAAGCATAAACATGAGACACTTGGACACTCGGGGGATCATGAGTTGCCCAGTTTCACTGGCACGTGGTCCACTTATAGGGAAACTCTGAGAGATCTGACAGGAAATGTAGATTGGAACTTTGAATAAAAAAGGTAGGCATTTGGATGTTATTTCATCAACAAGGGGAAACCTCTAAAGGTTATAACTAAGGGAATAATGTGACCTAGGCAAAAAGGCAGGCAGCAGTGTGCAGGTTGGTTTGGAGAGGAGAAAGAGGAAGTTAAAGATGGAATTTGGCAGCAAATGAGATTAGGGGTGAGGATATGTGAGGACCAGGGAAGTCAAAGAGAGCAAGATGAGCCTGAGATGCCAGCCAGTGTGAGCCCGGTCATTGGGAGAAAGGCGGTGGGTCATTTCAGAAGGTATCTTTGTTAGGGAGAGAAGTTGGTCAGAGAAAAATTCTTGTTGATTTTGAGGTGAGACTGGAGGCCAGGAGTCATGGGTAGGAGGAGCAGTGGTGGGGCAACAGCTTGAGCCTTGGAGCCAGGAGTATCAAACCATTGCACTGTCACTTATCTGCTGGGTGGTCTTAGATTTCATGGATGAGTCTTGAAACCTGCCTGAGCCTCTGCCTCCTCCTCATCTAAATGGAGGAACTGTTGCATTGCCCACAGGAAGGTTGTGCACTCAGTGAGATGATGTGTAGAAAGTGCCTCATAGAGTGCAGAGACTCTCTCTGTAAATGACAGTTCTCACTGTGACAGTTCACATAGAATGACCATGGAAGCCGTCAGATTAGAGAATGGTGGGGAAAGGGAAAGAGTGTAAAGACAGAAGAGAAAACTTGAGACAGAACCCAGGGGATCCCCCATTCAGGAAAAAGAAGAAAGACAAGCAGAGAAGTAAGAAAGGAGACAATAAAGAAGGCATAAGGAGAGCCAGGAAGAGGAGTATGTCCAAAGCCAAGAGTTGAGGATTTCAGTGTCAGAGTCCAACAGCATCAATTGCTGCAAAGAGGCCAGAAAGAAGAGACAGGTCAAAGCCTTTGGATTTTATGATATAGAAATCACCAGGTGACTTTTTACCTTAAGAGAAGACTGCTGTGAAAATGTTGACCCATCTCTAGCCTTAACATTAAAAGCAGCATTTTCCCAGGCACTTGTACTTGACTTTTTAAGTATCCAAGTACTTATCCATGTTTCTGCCCAGCCTCTTCTGTCAGAGCTTTCTCCAGAGCCATGACAAGAGGGATGAGAGCTCACAAGCTTATTCCAACATGAAATGTTTCATTTTCATCCAAGCAGTGCACATCCAAGAGAACAGGCTCCATTCCTGAATTTTAATGGCCAGGAGAAGGAAGAGTGATATTAACTTAGGTCTGAAGGAAATGAAAAGTTGTTTGCATGGAAGGTTATTTATGGAAATAGCCTTTTTGGAAAAGATCTAAAAATCTGTAGCTGAAAAACCCATTTCAGAAAATCTGTTACTCCAAGCTCTGTGGAGATGATGGCCTTCTGACTATCCTCCTAGAGAGAGAGAAGATTTTGTAGCACGTGGAAAGTTGAAGCACATCTACAGTTCAGTTCAAAGACTGTTCTTTCTCTTGTATTTCTCTACTCCTGAGGTAACTACTCTTCAAACTCTGGTAGGAAACCTTCCAGACATTTTCCTGCCACTCTTATTTTTGTTCCTTAAAAATAGGTTCACTTAACAAGTTTATTTAGGTGCTTGTTTATCAATAGGGCTTTGGAAGAAGTTTCAAATTCTTTATAATTGATGTTGCTTTTACTCTTATGGATTTATGCAAAGGAAAATGTGAAAGGTCCTTTCTCATATTAGTTCACAAAACAATTCATCTGAATCCTGCTACACTGTTTATGTAAATCTAATTTATACCTTGGGACCCTTAGAAAATGCCTCCTACCTTTCGGGGAAATGGGAAAAACAAGAATAGAGGCCGGGCACGGTGGCTCACGCCTGTAATCCCAGCACTTTGGGAGACTGAGACGGGTGGATCACGAGGTCAGGAGATCAAGACCATCCTGGCTAACGCGGTGAAACCCCATCTCTACTAAAAATACAAAATAGTAATAATAATAATAATAAATTAGCTGGGCATGGGGCAGGCGCATGTAGTCCCAGCTACTCGGGAGGCTGAGGCAGGAGAATGGTGTGAACCCAGGAGGCAGAGCTTGCAGTGAGCCGAGATTGCGCCACTGCACTCCAGCCTGGGCAACAGAGCGAGACTCTATCTCAAAATAAATAAATAAATAAATAAATAGAATAAGTTCTGAGAATGTTCCTCCCTCTGTATATTTTTTTCACCTCAAATGCTTCAACTTTGTTACCATGTCAGTAAGGAATATTTGTACTAATATTCATTGAAGCACTGTGTTAATCTGTTCTGCATTGCTGTAAAGAAATACCCAAGACTGGGCAATTTACAAAGAAAAGAGGTTTATTTGCTTTTGCAAGAACAGAAAACCAAATACTGCATGTTCTCACTCATACGTGGGAATTGAACAATGAGATCACTTGGACACAGGAAGGGGAACATCACACTCCGGGGCCTGTTGTGGGGTGGGGGGAGGGGGGAGGGATAGCATTAAGAGATATACCTAATGTAAATGATGAGTTAATGGGTGCAGCACACCAACATGGCACATGTATACATATGTAACAAACCTGCACATGGTGTGCATGTACCCTAGAACTTAAAGTATAATAATATAATTTAAAAAAAGAAAGAAAAAAGAAAAGAGGTTTATTTGGCTCACAGTTCTGCAGGCTGTACAAACATGAAACTGGCATCTGCTCAGCTTCTGGTGGGGCCTCAGGAAGCTTTGACTCATGGCAGAAGGTGAAGTGGGAGTAGGTGTGTCACATGCAAGTGAAGGAACAAGAGAGAGAGGGGAGAGAAGTGCCATACTCTTTAACAACAAGTCTAGAGTGAACTAATAGAGTGAGAAATCACTCATTACTGTAGGGAGGGTACCAAACTGTTCATAAAAGATCTGCCCCCATGACCCAAAAGCCTCCCACTAAGCCCCACCTCCAACACCAGGGATCAAATTTCAGCATGAGGTTTGGAGGAGACAAACCATATCCAAGCCATAGCACCTCAGTTTCTTCATTTGTAAAATTCAGATAATAGATAATATTGTATCTATTGATGACATTTTAATATGAAATTTGGAGGGGACAAATACCGTACTATATCAAACATACATTGTACATAAAGTAATACATTGCTTCTAGGGGTTAGAATTGCAGGAAACACATTTGTGTCTTTGTATCCATCCAATGACAGGATCAGGGGTCTGAAATATTAATCAAAACTTAAAACTTTCTTACCTCTGCCTTCAAATTCGTGTGTGTGTGTGTGTGTGTGTGTGTGTGTGTATGTGTGTGTGTGACAAATTCTTGCTCTTTTGCCCAGGCTGGAGTGCAGTGGCACAATCTTGGCTCACTGCAACCTCTGCCTCCCAGGTTCAAGAGATCCTCCTGCCTTAGCCTCCCAAGTAGCTGGGACTACAGACATGCACCACCACACCTTGCTAAGTTTTGTATTTTTAGTAGAGACGGGGTTTCACCACATTGGCCAGGCTGGTCTCAAACTCCTAACCTCAAGTGATCTGCCTCCTTCAACCTCCCAAAGTGCTGGGATTACAGGCGTGAGCCACAGCACCCAACTGTGCCTTCAGATTCTAAACCAAGCTATTTAAATAGCCACTGTTTGATTATTTGAATTAACATGGAGCATCTTCTTGGATATTGTTCAGGGAAATGTGACTAGATCAAGGTGTTTTGAGGATGTATTTTCTTGTCAAGTAAACCCTCATGTTTGATAAAATAAATGATATTTTGAGGTAGTGTTTACTGGGAACAGAAAGTAAGAAGGGAAAAGGAGGGACCATACAGGAAAGTAAAAATAATAAAAGAAAATTTAGAAAACTAGAGGAAAAGGCATGAAAGGATAAATCTTCCATCCCGTACTGATAATGGCCTTTGAGCACCACTAAGCCCCTTTGCTTCTCCCATTAAGGAAAAGATGATAACTGAGGAGGAACAAACAAAAATAGACATCATTAGAAAAAAATACCCAAGACTGTTAGATGTTTCTCTAACATTTTGGGGTCATTTTCAGATTACTAGTGTTCATTTGCTGAGGTATATGAAGGGATATTTACTACTTAATTTGACAAATAGCAGGATCCAAACCAGAGGTGTGTATAAGAGCAGGTGCCATGTGGGTCTGGAGAGCTGCTGCCTCCACAAGTATTCTGATGGCACTGGGCTTCTAGTGAGACCTGGCTGGCCACCCTCCCCAAGTCATGGCCATGGGTTTTTTGGGAACCATTTCCTCCTTTTACTGATTCACAGTTGTAAACTCAGTTCTATTTATTTTTCTCTTGAGTAACAACTGCACCCTGACATTGCGGCAGTGTCGATGAAGACTATTTAACTCATATTTTTGTTAACATAATAATTGTCTGTCTTAACCAAAAAATAAGTTTCCTGAAAGCCATAATCAGGTATAGAGAAGGTCTTTGTTCTGCACAATACCAGGGCAGGTAATATCTGTAATGTGTATTAACAGCAATTCACTAAACATTGAATGTCTCTGTATGCTAGCAACTGTGCTAAAGATTTGCTGTATAAAGATGAATAGGAAATTGCCTCTTCTCCCAGGAAACTCAAAACATTTATTGAATGAATAAATAAAATAATAGGTGCATTAATAAATGAATGGTTTCTTTTTAGCCCTCTGGGAGTTGGACATAATTTACAGGAAGAGATACCAAAATGATGTGAGACATTGCAACACAAATTTCTCATTAGTCAAATGCTATCTGTCCCTTCTTTTAAAACCAAAGGATAAAGATACAGCAGGAAGGGTTATGTCCCCTGACCCAAATTGGAGGGCTGATTTGAAATATGAGGCTGTAGGCACTTTAATCTGTCTGTGGTCTCTCTCATCGTGTCTCTCCAACCCAGCCTCTCCCTCCCACAAGAGTAGGCCTTCCCCTGCTCTTCTAGCAGAGGGGTGGGGATGACACTGGTGGGGTTTTCAGCTTCACTCATCCTGAAGAATGAATTCTTCCTTGCCATGATCTGTTAAGACCTTAAAAAGAAAGGTCATTCTTTTAATGAGATAGGAAATAAATCTACCCATCTAGTCACCCACTACTTTAGCCAAATAAGGAAGGGAAAGAACTAGCAATTTCCCAAATGTTGTTTTCTGAGTCTGGAAATCAAAATCAGTCTTGTTTAGTTAAAACATATTTTGGAGCAGTAACTGTTGGAGGGGAGATATTTGGACTCATGAAAGCCATCAAGTCTTCTAAGATTTATATGCACCCCTCCTGCTTTAGCACCACTGGCCAACTTAATCTCTGCATTATTGTTATGTGTCATAATTATGAAATTATATGTTCTGTTCTATTACTTCTAATTTACACTAATTTTGTAATTGGATCTCATTAAACCAATTATGTAACTGCTTAATTTTTAACTAAACACTATCTTAAAGACTTTAGAACTTAATTTTAAATGTTTACGTTTCAGGGAAAGCCAAGGGGGTCTTTGCAGCTCAGAATGCACAATTAAGAAGTACATTTGAGCATTCAAGGAGATACCACCCTCACTTCCCACATTTTAAGTCCAGACATGTGTCTGTGATTTAAGAGGGATCTTTTAAAATGCCCCTCTCTGGATTTTTATTGTCACCGTGGGATCTGTCCCCTATGTTATTCTCATTTTCTATTTAGTATTCATGTGTAAGATCCATGAATTACTTCATTTTTGCACAGATGTTAACATCTTTCTGTTCCTCTTTTTAGTTTATGAAACAGAGACAGAAGTAGTAGGTACTTAACAGTGTGGCTGAATGCTGTCTTCTTCATCTTAAGGATTCCGGTCCAGTGCTTAGGTTGTTAGACTTTGGTGCTGGAAGTGAGGATAAAAGGATTTGGACCAAATAGTGTTTAAATAATTTTCATGGTGGAAGTGGCATGGAGAATAAGAACGAGGGAAGGCAGATAAGACACTGAACCTGAGATGTTCTAGGTTACTTCCTGAATTGATCAGAAACTGTAGATCTGCTAGTGTTCGGGTGATTGATCACAGAGTTACAGAACACAAGTGGCTTTTGTTAGCTTTTCTAATCAGTGTTTAAGGAGAAGTTCCATGCGAAGGAATAAACCTGAGCATATGAATCTGAAGTTTGATTTCTTAGGATTTCCATTTACAAGATTGGTGACTTTACTTATCTCCTCCATACTTCAATGTACCCATTGATAAAATATGTATAATGGGCCGGTTAGAACTCAGAATAGAAGGCAATGGACTGAGCTAGGACTCTGGAGGCCTCTGGCTGTACCAGGCATTAACCCTTCAGTTGTTGGATCATGCAGAGGAGGTGTGGTGGGGATCCCAGGGGCAGATTAGGGCAAATAAATCTGCAGGGGGAGGGAGTATTTGGAGGGCTTATGAAAGTGGCTTAGTTGACAATCAGGAGATATTGCAGTATTTTGGCAATCAGTACAGCCATATCTTTGCATACCAGCTAAATATTGGTACTGAGTATAACCGCACTTTTTTTGCAGAGTTGCTATGAGGATTCAATAAAATCATGCCACTAACAACACTACAACTAATATAACTGACATGGATAAGTATTGCCTATGGATAATAGCCACTAATCATGCCACTAACAACACTACTGCTAATATAACTGACATGGGTGAGTGTTGACTAGTTATCCAGCTGACATTAGATAAGTGCCTGTGCTGTGCTAAGTGCTTTATATGCATGATCTCCTTTAAAGCCTCATGACAATTCTAGGAGGCAAATCCTATTGTTCTTATTATCCCCATTGTACACATGAGGAAACTGAGGCTCCGAGAGGAGTGGTAGCTTGCCCAGAGTGGCACAGCTTGCACAAAGGGATGCCATGCCCATAATGTGCCAGGTGCATGCAAGTGATCGATAAATGTCTGTTAGTATCCGATCCCATACAGTATGTAAAGCTAGAAGCTGTGATTCCTTTGGGAACAAGCAAGGCCAGCTGTACCCAGCCTTCTCAGCAGCGCGCATGGCACTTTACAGAAGGACTATAAAAATTCAGTCCACAGGGCAGGGAGTAGACCTGGCTAGGAGACAGGAAGTCAGATGACAATCCTACAATGGCAGGAAGGCCTGAGAGGAATTCAAATAAGAAAAAAAAAGAACTCGTTCAGAGCTGGTTGGCAACTGCATACTTCCTACGAAGATTAGAAGTGTTACAATTACAATTATTACAATTGCAGGCAAGAAAGAAAAAGAGGCTGCAGGATGTTTCAATTTAATTTGACGAGTATTTACTGCGGAGAACTATGCATGAGGCACTGATAAGAATAAGAATAAAATATCCCTGCCCTCTGAGGACCACACTGTAACTAGAAGGACAGCTTTATTCACCAGAAACGATTGTGCAAATCAGATTGAACTCTGGTACAGACATCCAGCAGCCAGAGAAACCTTAAGACAGATCACACCACTGCACCCCTGCTTAAAACCTGTCCACGACACTTAGATTAAAATCCAGAATCCTTCATAGACTGCTTATATAGTCTGGCCCCATTCCACCTTACCAGTCTCATTTCATCCCACTTCCCTTAGCCGACTACAGTCCAGCCACACTGGCGCTTCTTCTTTTCTCAAACATGCCATGCTTTTCTCTAGTGGGAGCCTTGGCCCACGTGTGCCTTCTGCTTGCGGTCATGGCCCTCTGGCTCTTTGCATGTCTGTGCCTTGCCTGACATCCCCATTCCCGTTACTTCCTAGCCCACCACCCTTTATTTCCTTTAGCATTTATATTGATCTGACCTTAAATTGTTTTTATATTTATTGGTGTGTTTATTGTTTATCATTACCATATATACCCCAGGAAGACATTTACACGTCTGCTTTGTTCTCTTCTGTATTCCCAGTGCCTAAATTAATGCCCGGCACATAGTAGGCACTCAGCATAAATTGCTGAACAAAATAAATAAGATATAGAGCCACTGGAGCACAGAGGACAGGTTCTTTCTGGCCAAAGTCAGTAAGGACAGTTTCACCAAGAAGATTTTGAGGAGAGTCGAGCTAAAAATGAGGAGGATTTTGATAGAAGGATGGAGGGGAATATGTTCCAGGCAAAGTGTGTAGCTTAAAAGAAAAGTGTGAGAACAAGAAAGGAAACTAATTAAGTATATGATATGTGTTAGCAGCTTAGCATGCTATCTTATTTATACCCGTTTTATGTGAATTGAGGCTCAGAAAAATGTGAGTCATCCCAGGTGCCCTGTAAATGAGTACTTGAACCAGGATGCAAATCCAGATTTTCCTGGGACCAGTGTCTATGATTTTACCTTTAGCTACGCCTTCTTCTAGTAAATAATCAGGTAAAATTTGACAAAGACTAAATAAATGTAAATCAAGAACAGGTAGGAAAAACCTCAAAACCAAAAGCCAAATGACATCCTTTAGAAGGAAGAAAGCTGTTTCTGTTTCTCCAGTATTTTTAGGAGTTAGAATTTTTAATCTCTAAGCTGCATTCGTGGAGGTGTGATCTAAAATGCCTTGAAAACGCAGGACAATGAATCATTTTTTATTTTTTAATGATGTGTTTATTCAACAAATGCAGATTGAGTGTCATTGTGTTCGAGGTGCTAGGCTTGGTTTAGAGACACAGAGTCGAGGCAGATTCTCTAACTTCCCTTGGGAAGCTTTGGTAAAATAAAGGAAATAGATAAAGGGTGATGATAACACACGGCAGCAGTGGAGTCTGCCAGAGCCTAGGGCCTGGGAAGGGAGGCTTCATGGAGGTCATGCCTGGATGCTTGAGGCTGATCAGGTAAATGAGGATGGAACACGTAGAGAGAGCAGATAGGTATGTCTGGAAAAACAGTGAGGACATTTGGGAGGGCAGTAACCAGGAGTAGTAACCAGGAGCCAGGTTGCAAAGGGCCTTGTGTGCTTAGAAATTTTTACTTTATCCTGGGCTGGGCATGGTGGCTCACGCCTGTAATCCCAGCACTTTGGGAGGCCGGGACAGGTGGATCACCTGAGGTCAGGAGTTGGAGACCAATCTGGCCAACATGGTGAAACCCTGTCTCTATTAAAAATACAAAAATTAGCCGGGCATGGAGACACACACCTGTATTCCCAGCTACTAAGGAGGCTGAGGCAGGAGAATCGCCTGAGACCAGGAGGTGGAGGTTGCGGTGAGCCACTGTACTTATGCCTGGGTGACCAAGTGAGACTCAATCTCAAAAACAAACAAACAAACAAACAAACAAACAAACAAACAAACAAAAACAAAACAAAACAAAAAAAAAACAAAACAAAAAGCAAGAAAGAAGTGTTTATCCTCGAAGTTAAGGGAAGTCCTACAGAGATATTAAACCAAAGAGACAGGAGCAGATTTACATTTTAGAAGACATGTTCTATAGCAGCATAAGAAATGGATTCAAGGGGGCCATCCTGGAAGAAAAAAACAAAAATGAAACAGGTAGAAAGATTTTATTACTCAGCAACAATAATGCGAGCTGGTGCTAAGGCAATGCCACTGGAAATTGAAAAGAAATGATGGCCATGAAAAAATTAAGAAAGAAGTTTTAATGAAGGTAAGGGGAAGGCTGTTTAGGTCCCTGGCCTCAGAGCCAGGGGAGGGAGAGCTGAGCACTGGGGAAAGGGAAAGGGTTCCACAGAAATAAGTTGAGGAGATGTGATCATCTCAGTTTGGGTTATAGGGCCTAAGTGCATATGTGGACTTGGACATTTTCAAGGCATTTTCATGTTCAAGATGTTTTAGGTGATACCTCTACAACTGTAAGTTAGAAATTAAGAATTCTAATAAGAAGCTGAGTATGTGGGTCTGTAATTCAAATGAGAAATCTAAAATGGACAGTCCACTAAGAAAAGGTTAACTACCACAAGGATAAGATTTTAGTGTCTTTTTTGAGACAGAGTCTCGCCCTGTTGCTCAGGCATGATCCTGGCTCACTGCAGCCTCGACCTCCCAAGGCTAGGTGATCCTCCTGCCTCGGTGCCCCCAAGTAGCTGGGACTACAGGCACACGCCACCATGCCTGGCTAATTTTTCTATTTTTAGTCGAGGCGGGGTTTTGCCATGTTGCCCAGGCTGGTCTCGAGCTCCTGAGCTCAAGTGATCTGCCGACCTTGGCCTCCTAAAGTGCTGCCAGATTTTATTTTATGCACTAGGGCATCCCAGGAGAATAGAAAAGTGCCTGGTATATATTAGATACTCAATAAAGATTTCTTAAATGATCACAAAGATTTGTAAGTTGCTGGAGTATACTTGATAGCTGAAATCACAGATCTGGATAAGGCTATGCAAAGGAAACTATATAGACTGAGAAATTCAGAAAAAGCATGCCCTCAGACTTGAAATAGCACAGACCTTTTCCTATTATTTAGTAATAATGATGATAATAATGTCAAAAGTCTACTACTCAGATTTTACTCAGCAAAAAGTAGAACCAGGAGAAAAACAATTTTCATAGTGGGGCTCTGAAAGAGGATGTTAACTTTTCATTAGCCAGTGAACCTAGAGGTGGTGTGGTCAGTTTGTGGATATCATGTGATCTGACATTGATTACATTTTAGTATGAGATTATGCTGCAAACCCAAATGTTTAGAGCAAAACAAGTTGGACATGTTCAGTATATAGAAGCTTTTTTGAAATGGTAACCCATCCTAAGTCATTTATTTTAGACTTATGAAGGGATGTTCACTTCTCTGATTCTCATAACCTTAATAAAAAGATTTCCTCCTGCTGTGCTGAAGAAAATTCTTGTTTCCCAGTTCTAGTCATTACGGTAAGATCTTGTTCAATTCTCAGTTGGCTTTCTGGAATAATAATGTCCACATTGTTAGGACTGATACATTTTACTCAGAAACTCTGGCTTTCTTCCAGGGAGTAACAGATGCCATCAAAATGTAAGTTGTGGGAATGAGAACTATATACTGTAAAGCCACACGACTTCTGTGTAATGGTTTTTAATAGGCTAGCATAGCCCGTGTCATATCGTAAGTAATTAGTTAAGATGGCAATTAAGCTGAAATACTACTCTTGGGTTAGATACGGTTATCAGGCAACCGCATGTCCATAGGATTTTGGACTAATTTTATCTAAGGGAATTTCTGAAAAATAATTGCTGAATTTTACAAAAGTGATTCAGCGCTTGGATTTCAGAGATTAGTCATTTAATATCAGGTTAGTGGAGTCTGCTACTTTCATGGGATTTAGAGATCAAGATGTTTTGGAAATAATAGCATCTGAGGTAAGTTACCGCAGCCCTCTGAGTCTGTTTCCTCCTCTGTAAATGGGGATAATACTCCCCTTTACTAGGATTCCTGTGTGGATTAAACACAATCACATCTATCCTAGCACCTAACATGGTGTCTGGCTCACAGTGACTGCTCAACAAACGTTTGATCTCCTACCTCTACTTAAAATATTTGGCTAAATAAATAATAAGGCTAACTTTAAATACTATTTTGTGGATTCAAAACATTCTTAAACCATTCAGTGTTCAAACTCTTCACTGATTCTATATAGCGTTTCTTTTATAGGTTAGGCAAAGGTCAACTTTCATTTGTTCAATAAATACATGGCACCTATATTGTCCCAGACACTGCGCCCACACCTGGAAGGGGACACAGAGGAGATAAAGACGGCTATGGCCTGTTGCACAGTTATCTGTTTAGAGCTGAAGGCAGATCCTAAACAAGTCACCACACGTTTTACATAGCTGAATAGTGAGTATTACCATCAGGCAAAGGTCAGGCAGAGGGGCTTCCTATATTGTTGTCTGACACAACCAAAAGCTGGGAGCTTCCATAAATATTTGCATTGCTGGAACTGTTGAATCCATTTGAGTTTACAGGTGATTTTAGGACAGATCTTACTACAAAGAGGTGTGGTATGATACCATCTGGAGTGTCCCAGAGAGGACATGGGGACAGACGTACTGTGAAAGGGAGTGGTAGGAGCTAATTCTGAGTCAGAACCCAAATTACATAAGAAGAAATGTCATCTAGTTTACTTCTATCCTTACCCCGGGAGGCTAGGGGCAAGCTCTACCTGATTCTAGGTTATATGATGAAAGCAACAAAGGATGTTTATTTCATTTTCCAAAGAACACATTTTAGGCTCCTTCAAGTGAAGAACTCGAGGCATTTTTCACACATGTAATCAGCTTTGTCATTTTTTCCGACATCTGAAAAAGTTCCAGTATAAAGCACATATTTTCTGCTTTAGAAATAATATTCCAGTCTATGTCCATACCACCCTGAATGCACCCTGTCTCCTCTGATCTCAGAAGCTAAGCGGGGTTGGGCCTGGTTAGTACTTGGAGAAATAATATTCCAGCCCTCCAAGTTTCCTTCTGAATTGGTGTTCTACTGAGATTGCTAACTCTTAAGAAAGATTTCAAGTGTTTATGCCATTCTGTGAGCTTATTGATAAACATTCCAAATACAAATGACATAAGAAGCACCAGTTCAGCAGAACCTGAAATTCAAAAATGGCCAGATTCAGTGGTGGTTTATTTGCAGAGATACCTGTAACTTTTCAAAGAGGTAACTACTCAGGGATTTCTTTTGACTATCTTGGCAACAGGTTGTGATATAAAGGCCCTGGGTCCCAGATGCACTAGGTAGGCCTGTGACTTTCAGAAGAGACTTGATTGCCACAGATGTGGATTCTTCATTCATAATGAGAATCCAAGTGACTTCCATTATCTCTTCTGTCCTGGTTCTGAAATCCTGATAACTCTAAATATGTAAAATATTTCTTTATATCAAGTTGTGGGTATATTAATGTTTATTTTATCTTACAAACCAGAAGCAATTGGGACAGGAGTTTTAGAGTGGTCCAGATTTGGCTATTTCCATTGTGTTCCTTGGGGGAGATCATATGTGGATCAGCTTTCCCTGGCTGCTGTCTGGCGGTTAAGTCCTGATGTTACATAGTCCACATGATTACACCCTTGTGCTGCAGCCTTTTCTGTAGGACAGCACTGATTATGGACAGACAATGAATTTTCCTTGAATATCTGGAGCCAGACCCTCTGTGAGAAAATTAAGCTGTGATTCTGGCTGGGGTCAGAGGGCAGTGGGAGGGGTGAGGAATTTCCACTGTCTCAGGCTGCACCTATGCTGAAGGGCCTGTGAGAATTTGTCTGCCAAGCTTAGGAGCCAGTACCATTTGGAAGCATTAAACCCAGTTTGAAAATGTCGTTTTAGAAGACAAAGACCTACTGCCAACAGATGTATAACAAGATAAACCATTTTATTGGGGTGATAAACGTTATTCTTACTTGAGAGTATCACAATTGCCTCACTTTATTTTCTGGTGTATAACTCACTGTGTCAAAGAATAATGAAATTAAGAGTCTGGATTGTAGAAAGAGCATTAGTGGAAGGGGTGCTGTGTGTGTTAGACACAGTGCAGTGTGGTGGTTTAGACACAGACTCGGGGATTTTGGAAGCCTTAAGCAGGCCTTTAACCTCCCTATGCCTCAGTTTCTTCATCTGTAAAATGCGTAAACATCCGTATCTATAGGGTTTCCTAAAGATTAAACAATTTAATGTTTTTGCATTATCTAACAGACAGTACATTTTAAATTAAACTGTAAAATATGTATGAGTGTTAGAATAGCATTTCAGAGCTCAATAAATTATTATTTATTCAACAACTTTTGCTAGTGCCTACCTACCATAATCTAGGGCAATGGATAAGATCCTGCAGGAGAGCACTAATAAAGGATGAATAAATTCCCTGCTTCAGGAATCTTGGGCCTAATGAGAAATAATAATATATGGTCATAAAGATGAGTTAATAACAGGCAGCAATATTTGATGAGCTAAGATGAGGAGCCATCCTCTAGCATGGGAAGAGGACCTTGTATGTAAGGGAAATAGGCAGATCTGAGGAATTGAAGCTCAGAGAGTAGGTGGACCCACCTGGATTAGGTTGGAGCTAAAGGGTAACAGGAATTAATTCTCAGGGTAAGGAGTTCCTATTTGATCCTTCAAACACAGGAGAGGCATTGACGACTTTTATTTAGGGGAATTATGTGATTTTTTTAAAAATCAGATTTTAAGGAAGTATCAAAGAGTCTATAGCAGGATTTCATGAAGGAGCAAGAGTCTGGCAGAAGGAAAATCAGTAACCATCACACTGATGGAAAATGTGATAGAAGGAACCGGAAATAGGAAGAGATGCGTGTGGTGGAAAGAAGATTTGACCAAGAGTGACAATCCATAAACCAAGAGGGCTCGGTTCCCGCACACCCAACCCCATCCCTGCCTCTCTCACTAGGCTCAGCCTTCCCGGTCTTCTTTATGAGGCTTTCAATTCTGCCAACCTTGGCTCCTGCTGTTTGCTTCACCTGGAATGCTTATCTTCAGAAATTAAAATCTTCCTTTTGTGGCCAATTCACCTAACGACCTCAGGCCCTCTATAAGAGCACTTTGTCATATTCTATCCAAAGCATTTACCACTATTTCAAATTATTTGCCTTTGGAGTTGTTACCTGTTTTTCACTGTCTTTGTTTCCTTGTGAACTGGACTCTTGATGTCTTGGTAACTATTTCCCCAGTACCTAGAACTATTTCTGAAACCAAAAGGGTCTTAATAAATATTTATTGAGTAAATGAATGAAATAATTGATCTCTAAGGTCCTTTCTAGCACCAGTTTTCTGACTCCCTGATTTTAGGTGAAAGAGAAATTAAGAAAGCTGTTTGCTGACAGCGTATTTAGGAGAAAGGAAAAAAGACGACTAAGGTTTTGAGTTTGGGTGACTTGAAGAATACTTTTAATGACTGAAATATCAGTTTTTATCCTCTTTCCTCAAACATTCAGGGAAACTGATTTTGGTTGCCAGCTCATTCCATGTATGGTGTCAATAGGCCATCCAGAGGGCAATGATATCCTGGTCCCTGGAGACAACAAAACTGGGATGATTCAGGAGAGAAAACAGAATGAAATTGAAGATGAGAGTTTTGGAAATCATACATAAGACTCGTGTTTGGCCGGGCACAGTGGCTCACGCCTGTAATCTCAGCACTTTGGGAGGCCAAGGTGGGTGGATCACGAGGTCAGGAGTTCGAGACCAGCCTGGCCAACATGGTGAAACCCTGTCTCTACTAAAAGTACAACAGTGGTAGTGGCAGGCGCCTGTAATCCCAGCTACGAGGGAGGCTGAGGTAGGAGAATCACTTGAACCCGGGAGGCAGAGGTTGCAGTGAGCCAAGATCATGCCACTGCACTTCAGCCTGGGCAACAGAGCAAGACTGCATCAAAACAAACAAACAAAAACAAACAACAACAACAACAAATTCGTGTTTGCCAACTAGTAGTAACAGAGATTGATTTATTTGAAACTGTTAGTGGAGCTAGTTATATTTTAGTGAAAATTCCACATGGGGAAAAATAACCCAAAAGAAAATGTTAAGAGATTTTAGCAGGTAAGTCAATTTTATCATGTAATATTTACATGGATTTGCTCATTGCTTAGGAGAGTGTGGCAGTGGAACTAAAACACTCCCTTCCCATTAAGACCTGGCTGTGGATAAAAGTTTCTCCCTGGGTCCATCCCACCTTATGCGGTGACAATGACCTGTAATGCTATTCTGACACCAACTGGTAACATACTGCAGTATAATTCCCAGGCTAACCACCCAGAGTCAGCACAGACCACACAAGTTCCAGGGCATAGTTCCCAAAAAGATGCCCTTACTTCATACACCAACTGCTCTTTGGGTGACCCCAGGCCACTCATACTTCGGACCAAATAGGTACAGATCCAGGGGTTACCATCATCCCATCATCCCTTCAGTTTGATAATTCACTAGAATGACTCACAGAATTTACAGGAGCACTGTACTTGCCATTACAGTTTTATTATAAAGGACACAGATCAGCAACCGCCAAATAAAGAGACACATGGGGCAAGATCTGAGTAGGTTTTGAATGCAGGGCTTCTGTGCCCTGTCTCTGTGGAATCTGGGCACAACACCCTCCTGGCACAGTGATGTGTTTACTAACCAGGAAGCTCCACTGAGCTTCGATGTCCAAAGTTTTCATAGGGGTTTCATTACATAGGCATGATTGACCTAGTCATCTGCCATATAATTGAGCTCAGTCTCAGCCCCCTTGTCCTTTCCAGAACCAGACTGACTCAAAGCTGTCTAATCATGCAGTTGGTCTTTCTGGAGACCAGACTCCCTCCTGCTGAGTCATCCCATCTCTTAGCCTAAACTCAGATGTGATCCAAGGGGCTCATGAATAACACAGAAACTTCTGTCACTTGGGAAACTCCAGGGGTTTTAGAATCTCCCTCCCAAGGATCAGGGACAAAGCTAGTATAATTCTTTATTATACATCAGGCGTACTGCATTTTTCTGTGCATTCATTTGTTGCTTTTTACTTTAAGCACTTAATTGGAAAGAAATTTTAAATCTTAACTGAAAGGCCTTCTCATTCCTCTATCCCTCTTATACACGATGTATACTCCGTCAAAATATCTCTTTCACATTATTTAATAAAACTGATTTAATCCACTACTTTCTGAAACTTTTACCATTCTAATTCAAATAGCCTTCAACTTTCACCTAGACCATTACAGGTGCCACTCAACTAGTCTTTTTTCTTCCATACTTGCCCCTCTACTGACTATGCCTCAAAGAATAAAGTGAAAAAAATTTAAAATGTAAATCAGAATATGTCACCCGCGCCCTGCTCCAAACCTTGCACTGGCTTTCTACTCTACATGGAATAAACCTGAACCTTCTTGTCCAGGCCTACAAAGTCTGGCACCTGGTGTGCTCTGCCCTTTCCTCCCATTCATAGGCTCCAGCTACCTGGACTTTGCTGTTTCCATAACATGCCAAGCTTGTTTCTACCTGAGGGCCTTTGCAAATGTTCTTCTTTCAGACTGCAGCACTCTACTTGTTCCTTTACATCCTGCACATCTCTGCTTAAATGTCATCAACTCAGAGAGGCTTTCTGTGGTCACCTTTTCTAAAGAGGTCCCTTCTCCCCACTATGTCATTCTTTATCCTCTTACCCTGATTCTTCATTTCCCCAAAACACGTATCATAATCTGACATCGTGTTGCTTTTTATTGTATGCTTCCCTCATTTGAATGTAATCGGCATTAGGGCAACAACTTTGTTTTGTTCATTGTTGTATTATCAGGACTTAGAGCAGTGGCTGGCACATAGTGGGTGCTTAGTAAATATTTGCTGAATGAATAAATGATTGAATAAGCAAATGAATGAACAAGAAATAAGTGATGATATATCTTGAGTGACTTAGCCTAGATTCTTAATAATGCACGTGATAGCTAGAGTAAAAATGTATGGCAGCTGAAAGCACAGGTATTAGACTGTCTCAACTCACATGCCAACTTGGCTTCTTCCTAGCTGTGTGACCTTAGGGAATTTGCTTAGCCTCTCTGAGCCTTATTTTGTCTCTTAAAAAAAAAGAAAATATAATAATATTATCTACCTTTACATTTAAAACTGTATTCAAAGACCTTTTATAAAAAGGAATTTACTCTCTCCCAATACCTATAATTCTTCAATCTACACACATTCAGTGGAACCTCTGATTAAAGGATCCAACAGATCTAAGATAGACCTTTTAGATATACAAGACTAGATTAGAAACTAAGAAATATAAAAGAATTTGGCCAAGTTACTGCTTCTTTCTTCCTTTTTTGAAAAACAAGGATGTTGAATTAAATCTATCCAAAGACTCTTTGAGCACTGATATTTTGTGGTGTTATAATTAAAACCACAAGTCTGGACAAACTTGGAAGCCAGAGAATGATAGGGAAATCATATACCAAACTTGAAGAAAAGCAGTGGGCTCTCTTCCTTATTATAAGGTTCTGCTCATTTAAATAGTCACCAAAGAGTCCTACAATGTCAAATAAACTACTTTGCAGAATAATCAGAAGAGCATGGTTCAGTTGGCTATGATTAGGTTGCCAGCTCTGGTCTGCAGGGGAAAAGCACAAAGAAAATGTAGTCGAAGCTCGAGTTGGATTTAGTCAACAACCCATGTCAGCCATCTCTTTCTCTAATAAAGTACTATCTAAGAAGGACTAGAAATTCATTGATATCATTAGTGAAATATAGTGCACTGTTTAAGGAGAACTAGAAACAAACAGTGGTAGAAACACAGGCTAACACACATGAATACAATTTCTGTATCTGGCAACCCATGCAAATTATTTGATCTTTTCAAATCATAATAACACAGAAAGTCTTCCCAGAAGAAATAATTTGTTCCTACTGCTCATTCTTATTTGTTCCAAGTTTGTGTATTAGTTTGACTCTATTGCCAGATTACTTCTCTTCATGTCACTTCACTGTTCATTTACTTTCCCTATCTGCATTAAAGGTTTTTGTCATGATTGCAAACCTGCTTTGTGAAATCTTAATGTTCACTATCTTCATCTTTGCATCTCTGGTTTTTTTTCCTCAGTAGTTTTGTGGATGTGAAAATGATAGAAGCTAAGATTATATCATCTTTAATAAAGAAAAAAATATAGAATATGTAGAATGCAGGTGAGCCATGGAGAAAGAAAGCATTCAGGTTGGCAAATTGTATCAGTGGGACAAGGTGCAAAATGCTAGTTTCATGCAGTATTTATTGAACAAGTTTGTTGAAATATAGTTAAAATGTATATGGAAAAGTAAGGAACCATTTTGTTCAATTTAAATGACATTGATGTATTTTTTTACATCATAAAGTCTTTCAATATTTCGAACAACAATCTTTGGCACAGTACAATTTTCTCAGAGGCCCTTCTGAGATAAAAGTACATATCTAAGGTTATAAATTGGGTATATCCAATCTACATATAATAGAAGCCACTACAGTCACTCTGTAGAATTCAATAGATCAAGAATTATATTCAGGGATTATACAGATCAAGTATTGTTCTTGAGAATTTGGGAGAAGTTGAGGTTTTGAATAATCCTCAAAGCCCTCAGTTAACTGTCATTGTTTTCAATCGATCCCAGTGCTAATGGCATCTGGATGATTTTTTGTAGGACCAAGTAATCAACTCATGCTCTCTTCTCTTCACTGTGGAAAGGAAGTCTTAACGTTGTTTTTAGAGAACCAGAAGAATGTATTCTTCTAAAATTAGCAGAAAGGGAAAAATGACTTTCCTTTTCTTATGGTTTTGGAACTACCAAATAGGCATCCTTTCTAGAAGTGACTGCTCTACAGGTTGCTTTTATTGCTATTTCTCGAAAGGGAACATTTGCTTAAAATACACCCTCCCAGATCAAGGGGGTCCTTCCCTCCTGTGGCAGAGGTAAATAGGGGTTTACAACAAGATGAGGAGTATTCTCCTTAAAACTTGCATTCCCTTTAGTCTTCCCATCCTGAAAGAAATCATAAAACAACCGTGGCAAAGAACTGGGTAGATTGTATTTGAGTTATTTCAACAGAAAGAAAATGTGTTTTATTTTGAAGGTAGAGGAGAAATAGGACCACACTTGGGTGATTCTTGGTAAAGACATCCCTGAAAAATATAAACACAATCTGAAGCTACTTTCTGGAAAACAGATAACTGTACACATCAAAATATCAAACTAAAATTAGCAGAAAGAATTGTTGACAAAGGTTTTGTTAAAGAACAGTTGCACAGGGCACGGAATTGTAGTGAAAGTCCACATAGCCTTTCATTACTTATTTGTCGTTTAGTTGGACTTTCTCACTTGTCCCTCCTGTTGCTATAATTAGCCATTAAGCTAGCAGAAACAGCATTTTCCACATCACACGGGCAATGTCTTTAAAGTTTGCAAAGAGAACAAGGAAAGCAGGCTACACTGTTTCACGAAAAGACCAACCGATGTAGGAAAATAAGAATATTTGTTGTATAATCACTGAAAATCTGTCAGCAAGCAGAAGATGTTTAACTGGTAATTACTTTAAAATAGATTTCTCTTCTGGTGCCTTTTAAAAGATATTCCATGTGTTATTTTTATTTTCTAGTTTAAAATAATTTATAGTATTCATGGTAAATTTGACAATGTGCAAGAATAATACTGTAATACTTAAATAAATAATATTCAAAAAGGAATGATTTCTAAGCAGGCACCAGCTGTGGGATCAGTGTTTGTGTAAGACTTTTCCTTTGCACGCTCATTGGCTTTTGTGTTTGAACACTTTGGCTGCCCTCTTCATTGACATTGTCTTAGTCAGATAGAATTGTTTTAAACAAGCATTCTATTTAAACTCCTTAAGTGATAGATTTGCCTTTTAATTAAAACATTATTCCTTTAACTAGTATGCAAGTATTATCCACAGCTTATTTTCCAAAGAAAACACATTCTCTTTCCTACTTCCTAACTTCTAGAATAAATGCACAGATGAGCAAATTTATTTCAGAATTTAAAATGGTAAACTTACATATATAATGGTAAACAAGCATGAACAATTTAACATTTCTAGGGTGTCATGTGTACTTAATGAAAATTCTGATCTATTACTTCTGAACTCCTATTTCGTGAGTCTGGGGATACAGTACGCCAAGGAGAAAAAAATACAGTTTCAGGGAAAAAAAAAATGATTCATGTAATTAAAGTTGCAGGAGCCATTTCTTGAATCCTAGAATGAGAAATATACAATGTCCTACTCTTACATTAAGAATATTGTTAGGTACCCAGGTTTCAGGAATCACTAAGCTTCAAATTACATTTCCATTCTTTGTAGTAACACTGTTCATTTTCCTTTCCTCAAGTCCTCTGTGTTCAGGCATGAAAACTGTCTGACTTGCCTAGAGTTTCCGGTTTAACTTTGCTAGTAGACCCTAAAATAAAACTGACTCCCTTCTGTGTTCTACCTGGGCCAGTGTGATACCAATGAGTCTCGCTTCACAATTCATGTTCATTACCATCATTCCCCAATTATACCAGATAACTGTAGTCAGAATACTGCTTTGTTTGAAATAGAATACAGCAATATTGGGTTATCACATGGGGAGGCCGACCTGAAGATCACCAGATGGTCTTTCAGGACAGTGCTCCAGACAGTCTCTCTCTTACGGGACAAAGGTCCAGGCCCAGCGCTAAACTTTACAGACTCATCCTAGATGTTGTCAGGGTACACAGAACAAATTGGGGGTAGGAACACACTAACCAGGGTCAAAAGACAGAAATGTGAATAAATCAGAATACCTATGCATTGATTTAACAAGATAAATTGATTTCCAAGCAGGACAGACAAACATGATGGCCGGTCAGTGTATTTTTCCCTGAGAAGCCAGACTATAACGAGAAGGTTGGTTGCTGAATGAGCAGAGGTTGGGAGCAAAGGGAGTTAGTTGGTTGCATGATTTGAATGTTTAGTTGACCAGACTGAGATAAACAGATGTAACTTCCTTGCTGCATCCAGCTGAAGACTAGAGTTTAGATAAGGGCTCGCTTGAATCCTCCATATGAGTCCTGGCTATCCCACTTCCCAGCTCTGTGACCTTGGGAAACACTGATTAGTATCTACCTTAGAGTTATTGTGAATGTTCATTCATTTATTCATTTATACTATGTATAAAGCACTTATTGTGTGCCAGGAATTATTTTAGACCCATATCCCAGAGTAGCAGTAAACAAAACAGATAAAAATCCCTACCTTCATGATGTTTACATTCTAACACACAAGCCATCAATACGATTAATAAATAATATAGTCTGCCTGATGGTGATGGATGCTACAGAGAAAAATAAAGCAGAGGAGGGAAAATCCCCAGGACAGGTGGATTCACTGTTGAATAAAGTAAAATCTTAAATGTAAAGATGACGGTATCTGACTCACCATTTTTTTTTATTCTGATGTATTGTTATTATTACGACTTTCATTTTATCTTCTATGAGGAACAGGCAGGGCCTAGCCAAACATTCGCAGAGAGTGCCAGACACATAAGCTAGTTCGGTCTCATCCCAACCCATTTGTTCCAAGCTCAGTGCAGTCTCCCTAATTGCCAGTGTTGCCTTTAGATTTGTAAATTCCATTGATTAACAGTTGGGTCCTTCTTTGTTTTGGAAGATATTTTATCCATAAAGGTGTCGTTGTACAAATTTCATTTCCTTTATCATGAGTCGAGATTTTAGGTCTAACTTCAAGCATTTTAGAGGTATCTCCATACTTAGTGCAATTTGTAGGACTTTTTTTTTTTTTTTTTTTTTTTTAAAGTTCTGGGATCCATGTGCTGAATGTGTGGGTTTGTTACATAGGTATACATGTGCCATAGTGGTTTGCCGCACTTATCAATCCGTCATCTAGGTTTTAAGCCCCACCTTTTCTAAGATCGGTTCACAAAAATGGTATCAGTGCATCGTGATCTCGAGAGAAAGTCTTAGAGCCTGGAAATCAAAAAATCTGTATTCTAGTTTTGCTTTCTCATTAACTAGGTCAGCAGTCCCCAATCTTTTTGGCACCAGTGACCAGTTTCATGGAAGACAATTTTTCCAGGCACTGGGGTCGGGGGTGAAGGGGTGGAGGTGGGAATGGTTTAGGGATGATTCAAGTGCATTACATTTATTGTGAACACTTTATTTGTTATTATTACATTGTAGCATATAATGAAATAAGTATACAACTCACTATAATGTACAATCAGTGGGAGCCCTGAGCCTATTTTCCTGCAACTAGCCAGTCCCATCTGGGGGTGATAGGAGACAGTGACAGATCAGCAGTCATTAAGATTCTTAAAAGGAGCATATAACCTAGAGCCCTCAAATGCACAGTTCATAGTAGGAGGTTCACACTTCTATGAGTGTGTGACAGGAGGTGGAGCTCAGGCGGTAATGCAAGCGATGGGGAGCAGCTGTAAATACAGATGAAGCTTCACTCACTCACCCGACACTCACTTGCTGCTACGCAGCCCAGTTCCTAACAGGCCATGGACTGGTACTGGTCCATGGCCCAGGGTTTGGGGACCCTGATCTACGTGACTCGTGATGCCGCCATAACTATGTAGCTTAGTTTTCCTTCCTGTGTCTTGGGGAGCGTTGGGGCTACCTTTCATAGGGTCCATGAGAGAATAAAATAAGACTTGCCCAAGATCACCCATCAGTAGGTTCCCCATCTTTTAACCCCCAGTTATGCATTCTTTCAGCTACACTAGGAAGAGGCAATGAGGGAGTGCGAAGATGCTGGGATAGAAGAGAAAATACCTGTGAATAGTTTAGGTAACTTGATAATGGTTGGGCTCTAATGTTATTATCACAAGAGACCAAGAACTTTAGATTTGATAGGTTGGAAAATGGTGGTGTTTGAGCAGAAGAGCAGTTTATGAGGATGATGTTAAAGGAGTCCTGGCAGCACAGTATTAGAGAAAAGGGATCTGATTTGAGAGTCATAAGAAAAATATGATTGTAAGTAATCAGTGACTAACTGAAAGTAGCTGTGAGGAAGAGATAGACAGTAAAAAGTCTATCCATATTCTTGCATGTATGCATCTACCTCCAAATATTCGAGTACTTGCTGGGCTTGTGGGCTAGGCACTAAGAGAAAAATCTGAGTGGCCCTCAGATGCATGTGGTTCTGTTGGTGCTTAGGTCTCAGAAGGCCTATGGAAGTTTTCATTTTGGTATGAAACGTCCTTGCGAGTTCTGGGTTTGACCTTAAGCTCAGGCTGGAAATAAATTGCTAGTGCCCAGCTCTGAGGAAGTGCAGGTTGAACTAGGGCAGGTGACACACTGCCTTGTGGAACGTCAATCTGCAAGTGATTCCATCCTGCTTAATGGAGCTTTAGCACTTTGACCCCAGCTTGAAGCCTGGGAATACAGCACCCTCTAACCCCTGAACCACAAGCCACTTGCAAGTTGGGCATATCAGAAATACCTTGCTTTGATCCAGTCATCATAAGTGTATTTATTGCAATGGGATTCTACACAATAAGGTGATGTTATTGTGAATTAGAGAATAACAGAAGACTTATGTATTCAAAGTGGGATTTGGTGGGTAGAAAATTTACACCATACATTGCATCAGCTACTATCATTCTATAAAATTTGACTGTGCAATAAAATGATAGTCAGTATAAATAGGATTTTTCTAAATTGCTGCCTAAACTGATAGTGCACATGGAAATAATTTCAACCTCACATTATACATTAGGCATGTTATTGAAATGTTGCTTATAAATGTATTTTGTGTTGAAAGGTAAATCATGTTTTCAATGTACCTGGGAAAATTGTTAGTTAAAGAAATCTGGTGATCATTCCTTTAGGAAAGAATCCTTTGGAAATTAATAGTAGATAATCTGTTTTTGATGGATTTTGTAAACTTCATTTTCATATATCACATTACCCTAAAACCACCTGTATCTTAGGTTAAAATAATTCAGTTACCTTTATTCTTGAAGTCGTTGGTAATTGTGCATAGTCTAAACCAATACAAGCTGGATTGTATAATTGTTTTGCCAAATCTTTCCCCATGTTTTTAAACAAATAAAAAAGAATTATGATGCAATGTGGTGGGGTGGGGGGTGAACAAAGATTACTCTGAGCAGCAGGAATGAGAGGATGTTGTGATAAATCTTATATGATATATAAACCATGACCAGGGATTAAAGCATAACTAGACCACTTAAATAATGCTATGTAGATCTTGCTATGATTTCAATAGATAACATAATTCAAAACCCAACTTCCAGCACAGTTAAATATGAAGCTATTGGTAACTTTTTTTTTTTTTTTTTTTTTTTAAGACAGAGTTTTGCTCTTGTTGCCCAGGCTGGAGTGCAATGGTGCCATCTCGGCTCACTGCAACCTCCACCTCCTGGGTTCAAGTGATTCTCCTGCCTCAGCCTCCCGGGTAGCTGGGATTACAGGCTCCCGCTACCATGCCCGGCTAATTTTTTCGATTTTTAGTAGAGATGGGGTTTCACTATGTTGACCAGGCTGGTCTCAAACTCCTGACCTCAGGTGATCTACCGCCCTCAGCGTCCCAAAGTTCTGGGATTACAGGTGTGAGCCACGCACCCAGCTGCTAACATTGTTTTAAGTTCTCAGTAAGTACCCCAATTGCAAAAAAAAAAAAAAAAATTAGTAAACTTAGAGGTGATGATTACAATGTATTTTTTAAATACTTACAATGATCTCGCAAAGATGTCATCAAGCTAAATTAACATCTTAGTAGTGGAAAGGAAAAAAGAAATTTTTTGGTGAAATTTACAGGAAGTAACAGAACATCTGTTGAAGAGCTAGGGATAAATTTGAGTTCAACAAGACCTCGGAAATCTTGGCTACTAACATTGGCAAGACCATCCATTTTCCATTTCTGGTGATAAATTTTAAATCCAAATAAATTCTGTTTGTTAGGGCACTAAAAAGCCTTGTCAGCTCTGAAGTTAAGTAGGCATGTATTCACTGGCAGCATGTGGAAGCCACAAACTGGGCCAAGCTGTAGACATCTCCTATAATCCAATTTTCAAGCACAAAGTATGGCAGAGCCAAAAGCAGCTCTCAGGGCGAGGCTTCCTGGGCTCACTTCATGACCATGGGCTTTGGGATCAGGGAAAGCTAAAGATCATCATCACTTCTGCAAAATAGCAGACTTCGAAGACGGGAAACAACAAGGCCAGGGTGGGAGCGAGAAGAGATGAACTTCCCTCTCGAAGTGGTTCTCTGAGCTCCCCCGGTAAGAGAAATAATGAAGGAGGAAGCGAGAGAAGATTCGTGGTGTGTTTAGTAAAACATGGAAGGGCTACAGATATGCTGGAACAAAGCCTTAGAGCTTTCTTTCCAAGTCGCAGTCCAGATACACAAATGGGTCAGCGCTGACTGTGTGGGCACCACCCCTTAGGAAGCCTGACCACAGACTGCCCTTGCAAAGAAACGGAGACAAAAATAGAGTCCTTCCATCCTGCAGTGGCCTCTTTCTTCTCTTTGTGTGTCAGTGATTTTCAATCAGTACATTACAAAAGCCATGGCAACTTGAGGAATTTACATTTTAAAAAGTGGGCACGTAGAGGCGAAAGTGGTATTTGGGGACGTGGAACAGATGAATGGGTTCCTCGTTCCCACAAGGTTACCAAGCAGTAGGGTGGGGCAGAGTGGATGGAAACCCCCAAATTGCAATTGACATGGGAAGGTTTGAAAACTCACATCCGGGTGACGCCATGTGCTTGTCCCTGAAAATGTGTTAACTCCGGGGATGTCATCATCCCATGAGGCCAATCACAGATAATTCCTCCCACTCTCCTTGTGCTTTGCCCCAAACCATATGTTCCCTTGTGACACGCCTACACTTCCCCACCCTGACCCCCTGCCATCGCCTCCCACCGAAAGCATGTTCTAAATATTAGCTTTTTTTTTCCCCACAAGAGAAAAGCTTTGCACTAGTTTCTCTACATCATTTTATGAAATCCTTACAGAAATCCTAAAGGATAGACATTCTTACCCCTATTTTCAGAAGAAGAAACTTTAATACTAATCTGATCACTTGCATAATGAGAGGTGAGGCTGGGATTCAGACTGAGATTGCCCTGCCTCCAAAACCCCTGACTTTTAAATCATAGCCTGCTTTCTTGGTTCCCTGTATATCTGAGCATCCTCTCATTTGGATGATGCCAAGACTGGTTTCATCCTCGCTAGCATTAATATGGTGCACAGACCTTTCCAGCACAGGACAGGTCACTTCACCTTGTACCTGAATATTTCTCACCTCCAGACCTTGGAAAAAATGAAGTAGCGGTGGGGGGCACTTCCTTCCATTTTGACCTCTGTATTTCTTCACTTATTCAGCTAGCATTTAATGAAAACCTGCTATGCACCTGACACTGTTCTAGGCTCTAGAAACAAGTGAATGAAGCCCTGCCCTCCTAGAACTTGCATTCTATTATTGGAGACAAACAACTATATGATGTAGGCAATGTCAGCTAATGATGGAAAGCAAAGCAAGTTGAAGGAGCAGAGAGGAATGAAGGTGTGCTAGGTAGGGTTGTCAATGGCAGCCTCTCTGAGGAGGAACATTGGAGCAGAGCCCTCTATGGAGTAAGTGAGCAAACCATGGAGAGGTCTAGGAATCAGCAGGAGCCAACCCCTGGTGGGAACAGATTGGACATGGCAGAAAACCAGCAGGACAGCTCATGTGGCCGGAGTTAGTGAGGGTGGCAGGTGGCGGCCACAGATGGGGGAGGGGAGGGGGACAGAGACTGGATCATGTAAGGCCCCCTGGGCTAGGAAAGGAGTTAAGAATTTATGCCAGGAAAATATTAAAAACATACCAGTGCCTTTTTTTTTTTTTGATTCTGAGATGTGCCTGATGTCATCAATTATTTGTAATACACAGAATTCATTCCTGACAAGGAAATGGGTAGAACATACAAGAATAAATAGTTTAATCCACAAAACACACCCAGGATGATGGATTTCAAATTGTTGCCAACTCTTCAGGCAGAATGGGTAAGAAATAAAGAGAGAATGTATGTAAGATCACAGTCCAACAGCACGCTTTTCATGCTCAAGGCTAAAGGGAAAACAAGGAAAACTACTTTATTCTTTATCCATAGACCCCGGATAAATCTTTTCTGCCTTGCCTGATCATATCCTAAATATGTATATAGCTGCAGGTTTCTGGGTGTATTCTAGCTTCTGTAGCTCTCTTTGTAATAGTTCAACCGAATGTCCACTATTTTTAGGTCTCCAAGTAGCAACAGTTAGCAAAAGTAAACCCAGCA
This sequence comes from Theropithecus gelada, assembly GCF_003255815.1. Taxonomy (NCBI): domain Eukaryota; kingdom Metazoa; phylum Chordata; class Mammalia; order Primates; family Cercopithecidae; genus Theropithecus; species Theropithecus gelada. The sequence continues at coordinate 120,372,122 of NC_037679.1, read as the reverse complement.
ACCTGAGCTAGCCACCCTGCAGCTTCCTTACCTTTGCCACCAAGGTCACCCTTTCCCTCTGGCCATGAGCAGCAGCCAATGGCCACATGGGCCACAACCAGAGGTGTTTAGGGTGGGTGCCTTGTCTGACACCAGCTATTCAGTTTCAATCACAGCTGGGTGCACTGCAACTCAATTTTGGCACTGCCCACTCAGAGTTAGTGCAGACTCCACAAGTTAGAAACCATGATCTCCAACAACACTGCCCTATGTCAGATGCCAGCCACACTTTGGGAGTCCCCAGGCTATAGCATTTATGACTGGCTGGATATAAATTTGGGGGTTCCCACAACCCTCTCTTGTCAATAATTTGCTATAACAGCACACAGAAGTCAGAAAAACACTAATGAAGACAGTTTTATTATTACATAAAGCATACAAATCAAGAGAATCTGCCAAATGAAGTGACACATGCGGTGAGGTCTGAGAGGGAACATGGAGTTTCTATGGCCTCTCCTCATGGAACCAGGGCAGATCACCCTCCCTACACATTAGTGTGTCCACCAACGAAATTCAACCAAGCCCTAGTGTCCAGAGGTTTTTTTAGGGCTTCATTACATAGGCCTGATTGATTGAATCATTGGCCATGTGAATGAACTCAATCTCCAGCATCCCTCCTTCCCTGTCCAGAGGTTGGGCTGATTTGAAATCCCAACCCTGCAATCATGTGTGCTTGGTCTCTCTGGTAACCAGCTCCTTTCCTCCTACTCCATAACCTCCCAACACTATGTAGGGGCCCACCAAGAGCCACCTCATTAGCATAAACCCAGGTGTGCTCTGGCAGCTCATCAATAACAAAGACACTCTGTCACTCGGGAAATAACAAATGATATGATTGGCCGATCTTAAAACATTATGTTATTTCATCAGACTGGCTTCATCATGTATTAGAAACAAGTTTTACATGTAGAAATTGCTTCAATATCTATTTCAGTATTTTAAAGTCTTTTTCTATCAGATTGATATCCCATAAAACAAATAATCAGTGAAATGTTTCAAAAATAGAAAAAAATGTATAAAGTGGGCTGGACACAGTAGCTCACACTTGTAATCCTAGCACTTTGGGAAGCCAAAGCAGGAGGATCCCTTGAGACCAGGAGTTGGTGACCAGCCTGGGCAACATAGCAAGACCCCACCCTACAATCAATCAATCAATGAGAAAAATGTATAAAATGCATATAACCTAAGTAGCCTCAGTTTAAAACATGGGGAATTTATTTGTGAAATTGCACAAAAATTAGAACTGCAACACCTACTGCATGATCAACAGTTGTTTCCACACTCCATTTGTGTAAAACTAATATATGACTCGTGGCTGTAATTCCTGTTCACCAATACCTTGTGCCTTTTGTGTCTATGCATCTTATAATTATGATCAGACAGAGCCATTATTTGAAAAGAGCCAGCATCCTGTGGAATTAGAGCATATCATATTCTTTCAGTCTCACTTGTCTCCTGGGAATTCCATGGCCAGGCTTCATCATTTTAAGTTTCTTATGCTCACCCTACTTGGCATTACTTCGTTTCTTCTCACCATGTAACATCTGCTTGGCAGAGCAGGTGAAGACCTACAGCTGCTGGGTAGAGGTAGAGGTGAATGTGTGTACAGGGCCACATGGTCTGGGACCCACCTAGCCAGCTGTCAATGCATTGGTGATGACGGTGAAATGCCTTTCCAGCTGTGCACCACCCTGTACTGGGTCCAGTTCCCAGAGCCAGCAAGACAGTGGTCACTGCTATACTCTGCAAAGCTATAATCTAACTTAGAGTTGAATCCCATTTTGACATCACACCCTGTTTGCCCCACCCCTCCCAGAATAACATATTGGTCTGTACTCAATTCAGATTTTTAAATTCAGCATCCCTCATGCCACATGATGCCCTGTTTCAAAAATCAAGTGAAGAATGTTTAGGTCTCTGATGCTAAGCCACATGATGCCCTGTTTCAAAAATCAAGTGAAGAATGTTTAGGTCTCTGATGCTAATGAGAAAGTTTGGTCTGAGTGCAAGGTCTCTTTAGTGCAACCTGGCACATCACCTTCATCCAACTTTGAATTTTTTATTAGACCTCTGTGTTGTGCTGACCCCCAAAAGCCATTCAAGATCTTTAACCTGGGTGTGCCCCAGCCCGTTGGCAATGGACTTTTGGAAAGCTCAGAGACCAGGAGAGAGGCCAGGGACGAAAGACTGAGGGGAAAAAATAGGGATTTTCTAGAAAAAGGTATTTGGAATCAAAGAGGAATTTCAGGGGAATATTAGCAGTTGTCTATTTTTTAAAAAGACTTAAAGGAGAGAATGGGTAATAATGAAGTGGGAGTGGCCAGTATGGACCACTCTCACATAAGAAATACGTTAAAACCCATTGTTATAGGCCTTTTTTAGGTGACCAGAATGCTTATGACTTCCCGGTAGATAATACCTCAAAGTCATGCTCTCACAATTTTACACATGTAAATGGGACTTTCTAATCTTGAGAAGCTGCCCAATACTGTCACAGAATTATTTCATTCTCTTACTTAGGTGGTCCAGATCCCATAAATGATAGTCTAGGTTTTAATGGAACCCAGAGGAACCACAGTTTTGACTGGAGCAGTCTTTCATCTAATGTCCTTGTCTCTACATAATTATTAGTAGCACTCCTTTTATGCTCCAATGTGTACATATTTAGCCAACAAATTGTATGATTACCAAATCAACATGTACAATAAGTATGGTTAAGAATTTTCTTTACAGTTCATCCAATGAGTAGTGATGTTAGGAAATCATTGATTAGACCTTAAGTTATCTACAGTGGTCATTCTCAAACTTTAGCGTGCATCACAATCACCTGGAGGTCTCATTAAAACACCAATTATTGGGCCTTCAACCCTGGAGTTTCTGATTCTGTAGATCTGGAGTAAGGCCTAAGAATTTGTATTTCTAACCATTTCCCAGGTGATCTAGGGAAGACAGACTTTGAGAACCACCAACTTGCCAGGCGTGGTGGCTCACACCTGGAATCCCAGTACTTTGGGAGGCCAAAGCAGGCAGATCACCTGAGGTCAGGAGTTCGAGACCAACGTGGAGAAGCCCTGTCTCTACTAAAAATACAAAAATTAGCCAGTTGTGGTGACGTGCACTTGTCATCCCTCCAGGGGAAAACTGTTGTTTGTCAAGTGTGCATTTTCAAGCACTCAGTTTCCGACTTCAAAGCCCCCTTGGCAGACATTGCTGTGGTAGCACTTCCGTGTGTCCCACTCTTGCCACCCCTTCTGAAGCCACCGTCAGTGCCCACATGGGCTCATGCAGTGGTTCTGCATTGCAAACAACAGCAACTGACTCTGGTTATCTTAGGAAGAGAAGGAATTTGTGGAAAGGATTACAACATTCAGAGGAAAGCAGAAACCAGACTCAGTATGAGCAGATTCTGAGAGAAAATCCAAGAGCTGGCCAGAGGTCCCACCTGGGGACAGCCTGGTTAGAGGAAGAGTGCCATTGCTGAGTGCTGGAAGCTGGCGCCAGCACAGAGGGCATTGCCACGGCCAGAAGCCACCTCTCCAACCACTGTGAATGGAAAGAATTCTGTACTATTTTGCTTCTTGGCATCCCTTGTTCCATATGAAAATCTCAAGCAAGAGCATCTGATGGGCCACCCTTTGGTCACATGACTGAGCTCTAGCTGCCACAGGGAGGGCAGACAGAGTATCAGCCTTTTCAGCTTCTGTCGCAGAAGACTGGACCCAGACTTCCATCAGGACCCCACAGTAATGATTTCCTCAGACACAGGAAGGAGCTTCAGATTCTGGGCAGCCACACATTGGATGAATGCCCCCTCGAGTATTCAATGCCCTACTCCAAATGTTTTCCCCTAATCTCACCATGAAGAAATCTCTAGATTTTTTCTATCTCAGCGAGACTTGCAAATGTTTCTACTTCATATTATTTGCAGAAGAAAATAAACATTTATGTTCTTTTCGAAGGAGGACAGGAGGTGATAACTTAGATTAAAATATGGAAATTAATAAATAGTAAGATTAAGAAAGGCTTTTAAGGTCCCAAGAAGAAAATATGTAGAGATTCAGTGGAGTTCAGAATTGACAGGAAAAGAAAAACACAAGCAGGAAGGGACATGACTGGCCCTGAGGAAGTCCATTGGTAGGACCCTGGGTTGCTGGTGTCCCCAACAGTCTCTTCCTTTTTTGAGACAGGGTCTCACCCTGTCACCTAGGCTGGAGTGTAGTGGCACAATCTCAGCTTGCTGCAGCATTGACTTCCCAGAGCTCAAGCAATCCTCCTGCCTTAATCTCCTGAGTAGCTGGGACTACATGTGTGTGCCGCCACTCCCGGCTAATTTGCCTCTTCTGATGCCAAAGCTTTACCTAATTATTTTTCCTTTATGGGCAGAATGTTTCCCACTTGACACTTCTGTGGGAAAAACAGCAGTAGGGATCCGGGAGAATGCTGGGCAGGCCCCTTGCTCAGACCAGTTTTTCCATCATTGTGTCATCAAATGCATCTCTAGATTCCCAGAGACCTTTAACAGACTGGGCCCCAGTCCCTGTGTCTGATGCCACTACAGCATCTGGGAATCAGCTGGCCGATGGCTCAAAGCAATTCTGGGAGCTGGACTCCACCTCCCCTCTCTGAGTGTTCCTTACCGTTATGTTGGCTCAACACTGGGACCAGTGCCCACCCCCAGAGCCTCCCAGCAAGTCACTCATCAGAGGTGGTCACTCATCCTAGAGTCTTGCTTCTTCATGTTCCCGGTTACTGTGCTAGCAGTGCTGCTGAACTGATGGATAAGAGGCCTGTAGCTTGCCAATTGTCTAAGCTGCCATTGGATCTGAGCCTTCTTAGACCTCCCCAGTCCTGAGCTACTCCCTCTTCTCTCTGTGGCTGTATCCCTTGGTGCCCTGTTGGCTGGGAATGGGCAGGACCCCACCATGAGCAGATGTAGCTGATGCATTCTATAGACAGCTGAGGCTTATGGTTGGCTGGATCAGGGATGAGAAGTCTGGGGCCAAAAGAAGACACAAGTAATTTCACTTCTTTGTGTAGCCTCTGCACTCCTGCTCATGGGGGTCAGAAAGTTTCTAAGAGGGAGAGTTGGGAAGGTGGAAGGAGGAGGAATGGGCCAGAGAAGTAAGGTGGGTTCTCGGGGTCTGTGGTCTCTATTCATAGTCCAGGCTTTTTTCTGAGCGGGGGGGTGAGACCCACCACTTGCCACCACAGGAACAAAGCTAAGCTCAAGGGTCCTCATCACACTTGGTATCCACACCTGTTTTCCCAAGTCACTGCCCAGAGCCCTGCTTTCAAACTTGGTGCTATTTCAGGCCACCTGGGAAAGGTAGGTCTTGAAGATCACAGTTCTCTCAATGCCCCCAAACAATTAAGAGCCACCATCTGACATGCAGCCCACCCCAGAGGATGATTTGCAGGTGAGGGCTAGTACATACAGTGCTTCTCGCCCCCAGGATGCCCACTGCAGAAGTCTTTACTGCCTGCCATCTGTATTTCCCCATACCAACTCCGCCACTGGTCTGGAAACAGTCTAAGGATGGGAATTCTTACCCATGAGTCTTTGAAACTCCAGAGCCCAGTGCTCTTCCTGATACCTCACAGCATGTTTGGAAATGTTGGTTGAACTATTTGGATCCTCTTTTTGGCTGAGGGGGTCCTCACTTACCTGCTTCCCTCTGCCTCCCTAAAGTCAGGAAGCCAGTAGGGATAGGGGCCTTCAGGCTCACACCTACAGAAGCTTAGAGCCCGCAGGACCATCCATAACATGGTAGTGGGCAGTCCTGTCCTCCTGCAAGCCCTGTGCTGGGCAAGGGTCGTGCCCCCTCCCACCATGGCTGTGCTGCCTATAAAGTCAGGGGTGATAGAATCAGCCCATCTCTCAGTACCTTCCAGCTGTAGTTTTTTTTTATTGTATACCTGGGCCCTGCTGAGATTAGGAGTCCCGTGAAGTCATTTTCATCCCAGAACTCTCCTCCTTCATGGGCACTTTCATGGAGCCTCTTTTTCCCTCTGCCTTTGGGAGCAATGACTGGATTAAATAGCCTTGTCCCTGGAAGGCTCCTAGGCCAGGAGCCCCTTCCCACCAGCACACTGAAAATGGTGCCATGAAAAAGGGGCCAGGCAGGAACACGGCAGTGACACCAGCCTTTGTTGGGTGCCATGCACAGCTCTAAGGCGCGGCCTTCAGCCACTCTGCATATGGCCTCAGCTAACCAAGGATGCTTTCTGTTTGTAATATTGCTTTATAATTTTGTAAAAATTCACAAATTTATAATATGTGAATATATAATATAAACCTGAGATTTGAGCATTTAGATTTGAGCAATATTTCAAGGTATGATGATAACACTCTGAAGGGATTTGTAGCTTTACAAAATCTTTCAATCCTGTTTTGCTTTGTACAACTAACACATTCCAGATTTCTCAATCCACACAAATTCGGTACTCACCACATTTACAGGAACCTAACAGTTCACAAGGAAGATCTGGGGAGATCCAGACAGAATACACAGGGAGACACAGAAAGATGGTTCTGGTTAATAAGAGCTTGAAAATGAATCTTCAACTCCTGTCACATGTTTTTCTAATGGAGCAAAATTCACTCTTACTCTTCTTCCCTAACCCTAACCCTCTTTTTAGAATGAGTTGAGGTTTTCATTTATTTGTCAGTCGAAGAATAGTTTTTGTTTTTGTTGTTGTTTTAGAGACAGTGTCTCTGTGTGTTGCCCAGACTAGAGTACAATGGCATGATCATAGCTCACTACAGTCTCTACCTCCTAGGCTCGAACGATCCTCCCACCTCAGCCTCCCAAGTAGCTTGGACTATAGGTGTGCACCACCACACGCAGTTAACTTTTTAATTTTTAGTAAAGATGAGGCCTTGCTATGTTGACCAAGATGGACTATAGGTGTGTACCACCACACCCAGTTAATTTTTTAATTTTTAGTAGAGATGAGGTCTTACTATGTTGACCAAGATGGTCTCAAACTCCCAGGCTCAAGCAATCCTCCCACCTTGGCTCCCAAAATTCTGGGATTATAGGCATGCGCCATCACACCTAGCCTTAGTGTTTTAATTTCAAAGAACACAGCTGTATCCTTTCTCTGTCACCTGCAGTCCCTGATACTTGTTAAACAAGACTATGTTTTCTAGCCCATTCCTCCTCCCTCATGAATGCAAGGCCCACATCTGAGCCTCTGTGAGAACCAGTTGTTTTGTTGCTCACAGTCCTTGTTGTATACAGGTGGGTGTTCACTAGAAACTAGATGAGGAATCCCAATGCCAATGTCATGGGTATCTCCTGATTTTTTTAGATAATGCCTAATCTGCCCTCAAGGCCACCATGTTGATGCAAAGGTAAGAAGCTCATCATGCCCTTACTGAAATTGAGCAGAGGTGCTGGGGTCCATGAGACACGCCCCCATGACCATACCCCATAACCAAATGATTACTTCAACTTCAGAAAGAATTCTTGTTCCAGATTATTTTCTAGGTCTAAAGTTCTAGGAAAGAAGAAATGCTGTCTTTCCCTGAGGGATCTTCCAGTAAGTAGGCAGTAGCAGCATGACTTGTGTGGCTTTTGAGAGCCATTTCTGCTGATGTCTTCAGACCAAAAGTGCAAAGAGAGGAATGCAATAGGTCATGCTGAGGCTTTGGGGAAATGCTTATGCTCCTCAGCCTAGAAGGCTCTGTGAATGAATTTTAGAATGGAAAATGCAGTATAAACATAAAGCTCAGGAAAGGATGGTAACCAAGAAAAACCTTAGGAAATGGTCTTGTGACAGCACATTCTAAGCATAGCCATCAAGTCTGTGGGCAGAGGTGAAGGTACATATTAAATGGTTTACTGATACTCCATTACAATACATAGTACATTCTGTGGGTTGTTCTTTATTAGCAGTATTTCAGAGCATTCTACAAAATCACAGTGAATGTCAACTGTTGCTGCACTTCTATCAGTACCTGCACGTGCATCCATGATACCATGCCTAGAGGATTTGTTTCCGATTTTTAATAAATCAACCTTTAGCATACCCCAGAAGAAGAAATCAAAGGGGGCCCAAGGTATAGTAGCTTCTGTTTGGAGATTTACTATAGTCTTTGTTTTCCTTAGCAAGTTCAGAAGCTAAGCATAGATATCTCCATTTGACATGCAGAGTAGTCTGGTGCAGTGACAGGATACACGCTTTTCAATCAAATAGGGTGGAGGCCAAAGCCTGGTTTAGCCACTAACACCACCTATATGACCTTGGACAAGTAACTGATCCGCTTGCCTCAGTATTGTCATCTGCAAAATGGGATGGAAATAGTCCCTACCTTATGGAATTGTGGGTATTGGTCATAGCATGATTAAAATGTGCCTGACATTTGGTAGGCAGCCCACAAGTAGGATATGTTACTATGATGTAGAACCACAATTCTTGCTTTCTGTAGCTTACCCACAGTCAGCTTTTAATATGTACTTAATAGAGCTAAAAAGACCAAGACAATTTCTCCAATGTTCGGCTAACATAAGTCAATCGCATTATTTCTTATTTCTTAATCTCATTCTGATATGGAGAAAAATTATTACATTCTTTATATTTTCTTGAGCCAGTGGACAATTAGGTAAGAATAGGGATAGGCTATATAAGAGCTAGTCCACTATGTAATATGGAAGAACTTGCCCAGAAGTGGGAGTCAAGTGCAGGATATTTGCTGCTATTGTGCCTTGAGACCTCAAGGAAACCTAAACTTTCTAGGTTTCAGGCTAGGCATTTGCAGTATACTGGGTGTGGGCTGTGTGGTTTTGAGGCTGCTTCTAGCCAAAATGCCATGTTTCTGTTTGCTCACTTGGCGAGCTCAATCTTCTCTCAACAATTTGGTTTTTAAAGCTCTTTACATCATTGTTCACAGAATGACGAGCTGGAAGAGACACAGATACCACCTAGGGTGACAGTCTGATTTTACAGATAAAGAAACTGGGACTCAGAGAATAAGGCTTTCTTCCTCCTTATATCTTATTGCTAGATTTTGCTAAGGTAAAACCAGAACCGGGGTGTCCTGACTCATAGATTGGTGCTCTTTCCATTATACCCCCATTGTCTTTTCCCACAGATCAGGTATCACATTTAAGAACCAAATATGAAAACATAACACAGCTGATTTTTTTTTTTTTTTTTTTTTTAAGACAGAGCCTTTACTCTTGTAGCCAAGGCTGGAGTGCTGTGGCATGATCTCAGCTCACTGCAACCTCCACCACCTGGGTTCAAGCGATTCTCCTGCCTCAGCCTCTTGAGTAGCTGGGATTACAGGCACCCGCCACCACACCTGGCTAATTTTTGTTATTTTAGCAGAGACAAGGTTTCACCACGATGGCCAGGCTGGTCTAGAACTCCTGAGCTCAGGTTATCTGCCCACCTCGGTCTCCCAAAGTGCTGGAATTATAGGCAGGAGCCACCGTGCCTGGCCCAGCACAGCTGACTTTTGACACTTGCAACCTAATCATTTTATTGAATGACTACAAGGTTTCTACACTTCTATCTAATGGTCTTTTAATCACCCAGAGAAATAGATAACTATTAGAATTTAGGGATAAAAGGGTATGGTTGACATAGTGTGTGACCCCTAAAGGGACTTCTCAGGGACATGACGGTTTATCTTTGAGTTTTGCATTTTAGAATCTTTGAGAAGCTCTGGATTTCCACTCACCCACTTACTAGGACCATACATTATAGCCTCAGAATCTAACAGTTAATCCACATCTTCCCTGACTTTATAGTACCCTGTGGTCAAATATGTTTATTCCTGGTGAAGTAAGGAGATTATTTCATTTTGACACAAGTCATCATGGGAATCTAATAATCATATGCATGATCACAAGATGTACATAGCATGCATGAGTAAATCAAGAAATAACAAACCAAATCAAATTGCTTTGTTAGATGGCATACATATTACAAGTTGACATGGAGAGGAAGTGGTGTCCTGTTAACTAGTATCTTCTCTGTGTGTCTGTCCTATGGTTTTGGCTCAGGTTAAAGTCGGATTTACCTTCCTCTTCCCCTGCTCAGATTGAGCCTTCTGTGGAAGCCAAAAGAACAGAGAGAGAAACTTCTGAGTGTTTAATTGGCAGCTACTTTCAATGGAAAAGCATATTCACCATTTAAGAATGCTGCTGTATTGGAGTTAATTTTCGTGAAAAGAATATACAGTAATCCCCCTTCTCCATGGCTTCGTTTTCTGTGCTTTCAGTTACCCACAGTCAAGTATAGTCCGAAATGGTAAGATATTTTGAGAGAGAGAAAGAGACCACTTTTATTACAGTATATTGTTTTAATTGTACTATTTGATTATTAGTTATTGTTAATCTCTTACTGTGCCTAATTTATAAATTATCCTTTATCATAGATATGTATATATATGAAAAATCATAGTATATCTAGGATTCAGTACTCTCCACAGTTTCAGATATCCACTAGGGGTTTTGAAATGTATCCACTTCAAATAACAGGGAATACTGTACTTTCTGCAGTAATTTTGAAGAAAAATCAGTTGTGGAACTGATTTTTAAAAGACTGCTTTCTTTAAAAAAGAGAACAGAAAGCAATCAATTTAAGCTGGGTTTTTTTTCCCCCCATTGTAGTGAGAAATGTAAAGCATTCAACTCAGGTCTCTTAAAAATTAAGAAAAGGAACCATAAAATGTCCAATATTAAAACAATTTTTAGTTGTACATTATATATTTGTCTCAGATTAAGATCAGCAGATATACAAGGGAAGGGAGGAGTGAAGCAAGAAGCAGAAAAGTAGGAGAGAAAAGGCTGAGAAACAAACCAAAACACAGACGATACAAGGAGTGAAAGAAAGATTAGAAAAACCAGAAGAGGGTTGGAAGACAGGATAATATTTAGGAACGAAGAGAAAGGATGACAGGACTGTGTAGCTTTTGCACTTAAGCACAGCTTCTCATTATTTTTATCATCCTTTGTTTGGAGTCTTACTCTCCACCTATGAACTACACGCTCCATAAGCATGAGAATTGTGCTGGATTTTGCTTACTATTGTTTTCCCAGTGCCTAACAGAGACATAGTAAACACAGCAAGGATTATTAAGTGAATGGGTGAACAAAGAAACAAATGAAAAAAGAGAGTGTAGGGAAAGGGAATTCTGTGGCTCAAATGGCACCAGCTATGGTCCACTGAGAGCTACCATTGTTTCCTCAAAAGCAAGAGGCCATGGACTTGGCTTATCCTGGCCCCTGAGATGCTTGCAATAGTGTTTCTTTGGAGGCAGCTTTACAAACGCTCACACATTATCTGTGAGAGTTGCAGTCTACTGTTAGAACAAGGTTTTGCATCTGTTTCTTTCGGAAACTTTTTGAAGGTTGATGTTTTCACCATCCCTCCCGTTCCTGGTACCTTCTTACCCCAAGCCCAGTCTGTGATGCTCCCAAATCCTCCTGCCCCAACAGCCCCTCTGGAATCCTTGTCCTGTTGTATGTTGAAAAAATCTCTCCCAGAACGCTGCTTTCTTGGCTCTCCCAAGACGAGCCCTGTCTTAGTCCGTTTTGTGTTGCTGTAACAGAATACATGAGACTGGGTGATTTATAATGAACAGAAATTTATTGGCTCACAGTTCTGGAGGCTGAGAAGTCTATTTTCAAAGTGCCCGCGTCTGGTGAGGGCCTTCTTGCTGCGTAATCACAGAATAGAAGGTGAGGGGGTGAGAGAAAGAGAGGACCGAACTTGCCCTTTTGTTACAGCACCAATCATCACCCCCATGAGGTGGAAGTTCACACATTAGCCTCATGGTCTAATCACTTCCTGAAGGTCCCACATCTTAATACTGTTACAATGCCAATCAAATTTTAAAATTAAATTGAATTTTGGAGCGGACAAGCATTCAAACCATGGCAAGCCCTGTCTCCTTTAGCTCCTTGGTGGTAACTGCCTATTTTTCCCAACCTGTCTGTATTAAGAGCCCTAGAAAAGGGTCAGCACTCTGGGCTCCTCATCACCAAGAAATCAACATACCTCAAACCTCCCATAAAAATGCACTTTTCTAGTCCTTCCCATTCTATCCTTTAATACCTCCTGGTCACTCTTGTTCATTCATACAGATTTTAGCCCTTGGCCACCCACAGCCTCCTCATCTACCCCGACTACTGACCTGCAGGATGACTTCAGGAGTTTTGTGCACAATTCATCTAAAAATTAGCCTCTGCAAATTCTGTGATTTTTTTTTAATGGTGGTAAAATATATATAACACACAATTTACCATCTTACCATTGAAGTGTACAGTTTTGTGGCATGAAGCGCATTCATACTGTTCTGCAACCATCACTAATCTATCTCCAGAAATTTCTTATCTTCTCCAGCTAATGGTCTGTATCCATTAAACACTAACTTCCCAAGTTCAGTGATATTTACTTTTACCAGGCTTAAGGCACTCTCACCTCAAAATTTTTCATTTCATAAAGTTGTTTTACCTTCAGAATTTTAAATTTTGTTATTTTACTTTCTGTCCACAATCTCCTGTCTTGCCAACAGACCATGGTGCAGACAGATCTGAGTTGGGATCCCAGCTAATCCAGTTACCAGCTTCATTTCTTAATCTATTTTGTGTTGCTGTGAAGAAATATCTGGGACTGGGTAATTTATAAAGAAAAGAAAGTTATTTAGGGAATGGTTCTGAAGGCTACACAAGAAGCACGGTGCCAGCATCTGCTTGGTTTCTGGTGAAGGCTTTTGTGCTGCATCAAAATATGGCAGAGAAGGGCCAAAAGGGAAGTGGGCATATGCAAAAAGACACCAAACCCTAGGGGCACCCTGGCTTGTAACATCGCACTCTCATAGGAACTAATCCATTCCCCCAAGAACCCATCGAGGCTCCTAAGAGGGAGAACTCACCGGACGCGGTGGCTCACGCCTGTAATCCCAGAACTTTGGGAAGCCGAGGCAGGTGGATCACCTGAGGTCACAAGTTCGAGACCAGCCTGACCAACATGAAGAAACCCCGTCTCTACTAAAAATACAAAATTAGCCAGGTGTGGTGGCGCATGTCTGTAATCCCAACTACTCAGGAGGCTGAGGCAGGAGAATCGCTTGAACCCAGGAGGTGGAGGTTGTGGTGAGCGGAGATTGCGCCATTGCACCCCAGCTGGACAACAACAAGACTGAAACTCAGTCTTAAAAAAAACAGTGATAGCTCACTTACTACTGTGAGAATGGCACCAAGCCAATTCCTGAGGGATCTGCCCCCATGACCCAAATACCTCTCATTCGGCCCACTTCCAACACTGGAGATCAAATTTCAACAGGAGGTTTGGAGAACACAGACAAACCATATCTAAACCATGGTACCTCACTTTCTTCAGTTGTAAAATTCACATAATAGGTAATGTAAATTAATTTTAAATTCACACATTAATGTGTGAACTCCCTTAAACCTTGATCTTTCTGATGCTCATCCCAGGGAGACACAGCATGCTGTATCAGTCGAGCTTTCTATCTCATCTGCACATCCATCTGGGCTGTGGGTGAGCAGCTGGACCAGCCACACTACCGTGCAAGCATTTCATGGGTCCCTGTTAGGTTTCCTCTGCTCTTCCCCCACAGGCCTATTTCAGATCTTTCCCCTTTGCTTCATCTCCCTACCCAGCCAGTCTTCCCTGTTTCTATAAACCAGAGTCCTTAACACTTTAATGATATTAGAACCACACACATTCCCTGAGGTCCTGATTTGGTAAGAGGTGGTGGGGTGGGAATCTGCAGTTTTCAAAAGCAACCAGGGGATTTCGGTACACACAGTGTGCAGCCCACTGTTTGTGGAGGGCTGTCCTGAGCCATAAGCTCCTTGAGAGCAGACACACAGTCTTATCTGACTTTCACCCCTAAATACCTAACAATAGATGCTGAAGGATTGATTGAATGAATGAATCTGTCACTCTGCACTTCAGAGTAAGTTACTGTTTGCCTTTGAAATGCTAATTAGCTACAGCTGTTTAAATGCAGTTTAAAACTCTTCAATATGTTTTATCTTTAGTTCTTTATCAGCCCTTTTCACTGCCATTGGGGGCAGGGAACTATAAAGAACTTGTTATTCTCTGCCTAGCAACAACAACAAAAAGCCAACCCAAGGGCCAGGTAAGATTGGGCCTGCAGTCTAGAGATACACAAATTGGGGCTTGCCACTGTCACTTAGGGAAGAACACTGATGACTCTCATTCTAGGGATTCCACAGGCAGAGGCTGTTGTAGCCATTTCAGTGGACTTTTCTGGAATGGAAAGAGTTTCAAGCACGATGCTCACTGCTAGGGATGTTGGGAGAAGGTGATTTAGAGAAATAGGTGGGTAGACAGAGACAAAGACTGGCACACCCCATCAATGCTGCAGAGGCTTCAAATCCCAGCTTGGCCATTTACTAGCTTGTGACAAGTGTAATGAAACTTAGAACCTCTTGTTTCCTTATCTGTAAAATGGGGACCACATGATTTACCTTGCGGAGCTTTGGGGGGGATGGAAAAATGTCATATAAGTAATATATAGTGATTCTATGATGTTAGACAATTGAGCAGAGTCTTGAAGAAAGCATCTGTCAGTCTCTACTACGATTCGAGGGAAAATACACACACACACACAACACCTACACCCAGGCTGCCTGCAAAAACAGAAGTGGAACCAGCTATTGCCCTGTGGGGAAGTCTAACTCTCACCCATTGCAATAAAATATTTCCAAAGGGAGCAGACAGAGTAACCTCGGGCCATGCCCTCCCACTTCCCTCTTCCTCAAGTGGAGCTCGGAGGGAGGCAGAGCTGGTGGGGAGCCTTTATAGAGGAAGTGGGAGGTAAAGTAGTGTGGGTGGCTGAGGCTGAAACATTTCTTTCACCACCTTCCTATACCATCCCCCGCCTTCTCTTCTGTGCCAGGGGGAAAGAGAAACAGTGCATGCCTATGCTGTACCCACACACACTTGGATCTGCTCCCCCAGCCTCCAGATCCCACCTCATCATTCGTCATCATTCACTGAATGCCTGTAGCCCTCACGGTGCTTTCTAAATGCCTCAGCTGGAACCTCCCTGGGAGCCCATATAAAGTTTGCTTCAATATTTGGGGTCTTCCCCCAGCCCATGAAGACCAGCGTCTAAGCCCTACTTCAGCCCTTCCCTGTGCCTGGTTTTCTCTCTCCAATTTAAGTGCTAAGAGACTTTGGTTTATATGTTAATAATAATAAACAGCTATAGACGTTCTCCCCTTCCATACTTATTCCCTTATTCCCACACATTTATTTACTTTCAGGAGAAGAATTTGGATTGGTTTCCTCGGATGCGAGCCATGTCCCTCGTTAGCAATGAAGGCGACAGTGAGCAAAATGAAATTCGGAACCTTCAGGAGAAGTTGGAATCGACCATGAGTCTAGTCAAACAGCTGTCGGGTCAGCTGGCAGAGCTCAAGGAGCAGGTGGGTGCATTCAGGGAGACGGTGCTGGGTGGGATAAAATCATTCACCACCTCTGGTGAGGGGAGACAGAGGGTCCAGGGAGCCAGGTCATTAGCCATAGAGGATTGCAAGCTCCGAGAAAGAAACCTCACATGGTACTGTAGAACCGCATCCCAGCAAACGGGGACTTCCAGTTATCCCATCTCCCTGAGCCTTGTGCGACACTTCTCCTTCTGTGGAAGGGGGAAAGGAGAAAATGCCAAACTACAAGCATCTCTTTGCATTAAAAAAAAAAAAATCATTTTCTGCCATGATAGTAATTACTAAGCCCATGGGAAAGGCAGATCCTCATTAGTATCTGCCATTTCAATGCTATAATCAACCCCTTTATCATATAAAATTGTTAGTATTAGTAAAAATATCAACAGTAACCATGGTAGCTATTAAAATGACTGTGGTGATGGTGACAGCTATGTGACAGGCAAGATCTGTTTTCTAAAATGGCTCCTGCTTCCTAACCACAAAGAGGGGTTTGCTCTTTTTCTCTGATTATGGAAATTCACTTTTTTAAAAAAATCCCTTTTTTGATAAATATATTCTATATGATGCTGGACAGTAGGTAGTTGGGGAATATTAACTCAAAACGGTTGTGGCCCACCAGTACTGGGTAAGAGCGAGAAAATCCGCTGAACACACGCTCTCTCTTTTCCCCCAGATGACAGAACAAAGGAAGAATAAGCAGAGACTGGGCTTCCTCGGATCAAACACACCCCATGTGAATCATCACATGCCACCACACTGATACCATGGGGGGAAGCCGTGACTAGCCTTTCATCAGTGTCCTGCCTGATCACTGAATAAAGAACTGAGATGGAGGGGAGTGAACAGTGCCTATTGTTGAAAAGTTAAAAACAACCAAGTGCCAAGATGTTGAGTGGGTTAGCTCCGAGAACAATTTATAACTGTGTTTTCATGGTTGCGAAGACCTAACCTCAAATGCATCTGCTAGAAAGCGTACATCACACATTTGCAATGCAACAGGAAGAAAAGGCTTGCCCAAAAGGCTGGAGAGGGCAGGGAGCGGCAGGGTGGAAGGAGACACGCGGCAGAGAGAACTATCTTCTGCTAAATCGATAGGAGTCAGTTTTGCCTTAAGTGCTGACTACAGCCACTGACATGGTTGGTTGGAATTTCTTTCTTTTAATTGTGGCATATAGGTTCGTGATACAAGAAGTCATACTTTGGTGGCTAAGTTTTCCTAAGGAAAATAACTGAAAAGATGAAAAGTGAGAGTTGAAAAGAGAAATGATAATGCTTCCAAACTGTAGCTGTCACAGGGCAATTTCTTTATTTATAACATGAAGCACAATGGATTTACAGCTCTAGGAACTTAGTACTTTGGAGCTTTTGCCTCTCATGCTGACAACATAACAGAATGTGATTGCCTTCTCCGGATTCAGACAGGCTCTGTCAATGTGGAGCACAAAAGGAGATTTTCGTATAACTTGTTGAAAACATGCTCTAGGTCATGGATAGGCTAAGATTTTTTAAAGATCTGGGGGAATAAAAAGCCAACAGTAAACCCCAGGAAAGGGTTTTTAGAGACCGTGTGTATGCTATTAAAATATATTGAGATTAATACATGAACATGCTTAAAGGTGATAGGAATTACTGAGAAACTTATGGTGGTGGCATTGCCTTTTCTAAACCTGGAGTGAAAGCTATTTGACTCATGTTTGCTGTGCCTAAAGAACTGCTTCAGGAACTGAGCATTTTCATTTATGGTATTCCTGCAGTTAGGAAAAAAAAAATCCAAGAAATGTATTGAATACTCAAGAAAATGCCGCATTTCAATTACGTATTTAAAACTGTATCTGAAAGGGCTTTTCAAAATGTAGAAAGACAAAAACCTCTTATTCGAATTGTTTTTATGTTAAATCATGCACTCAGAATTTGTGGAGGGAGAGAACCTGGCGTGTTCAGGTTATTCTTAGAGACAACACGTTTGGAATAGCAGAGCAAAATGTGGATAATTAAAGTGTTAGGAAAAGAAGCGGTGTGTTGGGACCCAGAGCAATGAATTTTTGAACTGAAGCTACTGGTACTCCCCAGCACCACCTCATACTAAGAATTCCTCACTTTGACATGGTAGTATTTTTTCTGACCAGGAGCTGAAAGACCCTGACATTCGTGATCCAAAGATATAAGAAATTTTGATATGTCTGCATGTAGCACAGAACTTTGAACCTAACAGGCAGTCAATAAATACATGAGAAATTTAGCTGTCATTCAGTTACTCTTAATTCTTTATAAAACTTTAAGCGATAGCACATATTTGTTTGTTTTAAATGGCTTTCCCAAAATCAAAGTAGACTAAAGCAGCCATCTTTAAAATCCAGGATCATCAATGCTATTAACAGTATCAGGTTAAAAGTACACTTTAACATATTTTAATCAGGCAGTTTTATGGATAGAGAATAGAAGAGAAAGGTGGTAAATACTGAACATATTCCAATATAGGAACCTCTCTCTATTTTAGTACAAAATAAAATATTTCTGACATCTGAACTAGAGGTCAAGAGAATAAATTCATTTGTACACATCTGAGCAACCTGTCTTTCAGATGATAAAGTATCTAGCCTTTTCTGACACCATAATAGTTCATTTTGTAGGGAATAAGCCATTAGGTGTATATAATTGCTATCTAGAAATGACCTAATGTCCCCAACCACTGTGTAGTGGCAGATCACTGTTTCACAGCGTATTTTCTCCTAAGGAAAGTATTTAAAAGAGACTGCAACTAACAAGACTCTTATTTCATCAAAATTTAAATATTTCTTAGTTGTATTTTTAATGCCTCTTTCTTTTCTGCCTAAATGCTTAGAAAAGGCACTTTTCAGAACATCAAATTCCTAATGGAGAAGATAATGGGGAAATTTGACATTTGATATAAATTTATATTTGTTATGTGTATGTTTGTTAATGCAACTGGAATATTTGACCTAGGTAAGTATCAGTTAACATCCTTGTATTTATATAGTGACATCAAAATAAATGCAATCATCTTGGACTTTGATGTTAAGGGAGATTTTTAAAAAATATATTTAGTTATTTAAAATCCATATTGGTTCAAAAATATTAGTTTCTGCTGAATAATATTTTTAATTTCAAAAGGGTTTTTTCCCTCTGTACTCCATTCTGAGGCTCAAGAGCTTAATGCAAGTATGTTTTCTGAGTTAACTCTTTTAGATGAGAAAATGCTTGTATCATATAGGACTATAATATAAATAAATAATTTATATGTATGCAAAATATATCATATTTTCTACCCCTTAAAAAGTTAAATTAGAAATGAGCTTTTTTCTTACACATCAACATTTTTCTGTTGGTAAGGAGGACACAACTTCTAGGGATTGTTAATAATATCAGGAAGATATTTCATTCATCAGAACTAATTGTGTGCTTCTTCCCATATTCTCAGCTCATAACTCCCTGTCTTGGCTGCTCTCTTTATTTTACAATTGTTTTATTGCAAACAGCAAGGCAGTATGGCCCACACTCAGCCCCCAGCCCCCAGCCTCCAGGACTGAGAATGAGTGGGGAGGCTGGGGAGTTGGTGAGAGAAGGTGGAGATAGGGATTTCTGCTTCCCAGTACTCTTATCATTAGAGAAAAGGAGGGGTAAATATTACCTAATAAGAAGAAAAAAGCTTATTCTTCAGGGACCCAGTAGATTGGATATAAGCAAGTAAATATTGCACAGGCATCATGATATAACAGTTGATGGACCCCAGAGATACCCCTTACCCATGCAGAGAACAAAGCTGTGTGGAAGAGCAACTGCCATAAGATGGTGTGTTCCCTCCAGCGGCTGTTAAAGCTATCCTGAATCACAAATCAGCTATTTCGACCTACAGACCCATTCCAATATGCTGTGATACACGACACGGTGCACTGCAGAGGAGACAGACATCTTCAGCACAAACACAGATGCCTGCGGGAGCTTGGCAAGTCACTAAATTGCACGAAATTGTGAGGTGCACACCAAATGCAGGGATGGGGAAGGCCGTGGGAAGCTCTGTATTCTCAAAGTTTGACAGCTAGTTCTGGTTTTTAGAAAATGCCTGAGGCCAGTAGAGGCCCTGTAGTCACTCGTTGCTGCTGTTCCTGATATAACTATTGAGAAAGCTATCTCATTTAATAGAAGAAAACATGCACCATCAAAACCAGAGAGCCTAACGTGCATGTGAAAATTGAGAAATCTGAAAACAAATCCAGGTACCCTTCTCTGAACTGGAGTGTTTCCACAGACTTGAATAATTTATGAAATTATCACACCAGTACTTCTCATATCACCAAGAAGACTTTCTATCCTGCCGTAGAGGGTTACTATATTTGCCTAAAAACACAATTGCAATATATGTCAAGGGCAGATAATTTATAAGTGAATGTTAATAAAATTGGATGTGTATAACTTTTTTTGTTTGCAATACTTTAAAGTGCTTTATTTCTAAGTAATAATGTTTCTAAGTAATATCTGCATTGGTATGAAAAGGCATTATGATTACTATTTTACAGAGCAAGACATTAGTTATAAAAAATTTGGTGACTTTAACCACACCGATGAGCTAATCCAGATGGACTAGTGTCCCTAAGGCTTATTGGGATTTGGCCAGTTCCCCAGTGTACCAACTCGTACTGGTGCATCACATGGTGTCTGATGGCCTGCTTGAGCTCAGTGGGCACAGACCATTGGGTGGCTTAGGATTTCCTGATTCTTAACACGCACAGCTTTAAATGATACTTCCCCTCAGAAGAGAACCGAGTGTGCAACAGCTGAAGTCAACATGGGTGGCACAAATCACATGCAATCTAGAAATAGAATTCTTTACTCATATGGGTATTTTCCAGTGTGCCACAGTTCCTTGAAGTAGTGTGGAAACATTTGTTTGTTTTGTTTGTAATCAGAGGAAAGGTTGGGGGAGGGCAATTGGACAGGGAGTTCCTCTTCTGGTGAGAGTAATTGGCACGAAGAGCGGGCAGTAGTGTGCATGTGGGGGCAGTGTGGTGGAAGTCCGCAAGTCACCCTTCCTTTGCCTGGTCAACTGGGGTGCTTTGAGGAAGTCCTAATGTTCAGAGAACAACTCCAGGCCCGAATGTGTGTACTTCGGCCTCATCTATGTTCCTCACCCACATCAGAGGTGCTGGCACCTCACACAGAGCCACATGGCAAACAAAAACAGATACCAAATATGATGCTGGGAGAAAAGTGTATAGAAACAGAGATAAGTTGTTAAACTCAGTTTGACTCTGTTTCACAGAAAATGATGGCTTTTAATGCCTCAGTGTGGGTTTCCCCCCAGATTAGCCTGTTCCCCTTTAACTCTGGTCCTTGGGGCAAGATCAGCTCCAGGGAGAGTGGCCATACTCACAGCTGTGGGAATGTGGCCACAGGCATGGACTTCCTGTACGATCCACCCCAGACATCCGTGCAAAGCTCCCCTCCCCTCAGGTCTACTTGCATAGGACAGAGCTGCTTCGAAGGCTACTCCCTGCTCTAATGACTGTGCTTTCTGGTTTTTCAGTAATAATTATCTTCACTTTGGACAATTATATCCTCCCTACTCTATACCATAACCCACTCCCTCTTCTCCTTTTACGTGGGTCAGGTGTATCTTTGTGATCTTGGCCTTCTAAGCAGTAAATTCAAATAAAAAGTCTGTAACCACAATACCTTAAAATTAGGCCCTGCAGTATTAAAAATATGAATGTACAACTATCAATTAGGGTTTCTCAGGGAAACAAAATAGGTATTGGTATCATGGGCTGAAGATTTTATTTTAGGCATTAGATACCATGCAGTTATGGTAAAGAACTCTCCGGAAGGCTAATGCTTCTGTGTCTGGTGGTAGGCCTGAAGTCACTGTGAGTCAGTGGGGGCTGGCAGTCAGGAAGGAAAGCTGGGTATGAAGCAGGAGAGAGCAAGGATAAGCTAGAACTCATGAAGACAAACCAAAATTTGCATCTAGCTCTCACCACCATACTGCGGTGGTGCGGATGACCTAAACTCCATAGTGCGGATGACCTAAAAACAAAGCTGGCACCCTTCCTCATGGAATTGCATGTGCATCTGGCCCAGGACTCAGACGAGCTGAAGGAAGAGATCTCATGTGAGCTGGAGAACTTTAGGCTAGCTACTGCCCACACCGACAGAGTGAGCCAGGAGATGAGGCTGGGTGTTGCAGCGGCACCTGTTGCCTGCTACTTCTGAGCTTAGTGACTGTGCATCACTTCCACCTTCCAAATCTCACGAAGATATCTCCTGTGGTCATATCTAATGTGTAACCCTATGAGTAAGGGAATTCTAGGAAATTCTGTAGTTCCAGGTTAGCTAGTCATAGTTCAGAACTACTCCACTGAAGTAGACCTCGGTAGTGATACCCCTTTGCCTAGTTTATGCACAGAAGTCACACTTCTCAGCACCCAGTGCAATTGAGTGGCAACACATGGCTACTTCTCACCAGTGGATTGTGAGGCCAGCTGACAATCTGAGGTTTCAGAAGCCTCTATACGGCCTTCAGTTCTTTTCCTGCCACATCAATCATGGAGGCCAAGATGGAACCACCCTAAATCCCTGAGATTTAAATCTCTGAATCATTGAAGGGAGCTACCTTGGAGAACCTTGAGACCTACAGCAGAATTGGTGAGAAATAAACTTTTATGTGTTAAGCCATTAAAATTTAAGGATTTTTATTTCTTTTTGGTTGTTAAATAAATGTATGTGATAACTTGTTACTGCAACATAACCCAGCCCACCTGACTAACACACACATATGTATTAGGCATCAGGATGTTACTGGCGGAAGAGATCTGAGTTACCCTGAGTTACCGGCAGCGAACCTGTACAGATCTGCAGCAACCTCAACTCCTGCCTTCTCGGAAGAAATAATTCAACTGAGGGGCATAAAGCAGAAAAAGAGACTGAGGCAAGTTCAGAGCAGGAGTAAAAAAGCTTTAGAACTGTAAGGAAAGGAAGGAAAGAAAAGAAGGAAAGTATAACTTGCAAGAGGGTCAAGTGAATGACTTGAGAAACCAAGTACGTAGCTTGACCTCTTGACTCGGGCCTACTTCCAGGATTTGCCTTACTTCTCCCTACTCCTGAGATCTTATTGGGAAGCTGCTGATCAGTTTCAGGTGTTTTCTGTGCATTGGGAAACTGCCTTTCTCTGGCGCTGGCTGTGACCAGTTATTACTCTAGAGAAACAGTTAACAACTGCCTGACCATCACCTGATGGTCGCCCAGTGCTTTTGGTGTGTGTGTCAGGCTGGGGGTCCTCTCCTGCCCTGCTCATACATGACTAGCTACCTACTGTAATGAGAAAATCCCTAACTTCTGGGATTTATCCAAGAAAAATGTAAACTAAGAAAAAGATCTATACAGTTGTACCTTGGTATTTGTGGAGTATTGGTTCCAGGACCTCCCCCGCCTCCCACTCCCCCCGTCCCCCGCCCAGATATTGATACTGAATTCCACAGACGTTCAAGTCCCTGATATAAAATGACATAGTATTTGTATATAACCAACAAACCTCCTTCTGTGTACTTTAAATAATCTCTAAGTTACTTATAACACCTAATACAATGTAAATGGTATATAAGTTACTGTTATGCTGTATTGTTTAGGAGATAATGACAAGAAAAAAGTCTGTACATGTTCAGTACAGATGTAAACATTCATTTCTTTTCCCACATATTTTTTATCTGCAGTTGATCGAATCCACAGATGCAGGACCTACAGATACAGAGGGCCAACTATGTATACAAAATACTCATCATATTATTATTTATAATTTAAAAATTGAACACAGTCCAAATGTCCAGCAACTTGGGTGTGTTTAAAAATTTATCATTCAGACATAGGCTGGAATGTTATGAAACCTATGGGAGGTATATAAATTGAGGCAATACTGGAAAATAGGCAGAATAAATGTTTTAAATGGCTACAAAATTGTATATACACTATTATCTTCATGATACAAAAAAGCCAACTTCTCCAAAAAACTTGAACAGAATATATTGCAATGATATTCATTGTAAAATAGCTATAGGATATACATTTTCTTTTTCTTTACTTTCTTTTTATCATTTTAAAAATTGCTTTTATACTTTAATAATAACATTTTTTTAAAAGAAATGAAGATCCTAATGACTAAAATCCAGCCAGTATTTCCTAAGAACAAGTTCTTCCAAACTCATTTGCATTTTTATAGGATCACTAGAATTGTAGATTAAGTAAATACCATAGCCACAGTTTAAATTGATTTCAACAAGACATTTAAGAAAAGTTTCCATGATGTTCCTGTTGACAAGATAGAGAAATTTGTCCTGGATGACAATGGAGCTTACCAATTTGCATGCAAGTGAACAATTTCGCTTAATATGAGACTAGCGTAAAATATCCTTGGCCTGCTGTTAGATCTCTGTCCTTGGCTTTTCCCAACCAACATTTATTTAAATGTCTGGAAGAAAGAAATAGCAAAATTATAAAATGTGGAAATGACATAAAGTTGGAAAGTAGATTTAACATGATTGATGACAGAGTAACAATAATATCAGAAAACTGGAACAATGAACAAAGCTGTTCTGAAGAACTTTAACTGAAAAATGCAAAGTTTAGCTCCGAAAAGCTCAGTTTCATAAATATAGGATAGAACAGATAGCCATTCATGTGAAAAACAAATATTGAGATTTTTGAATAGCCTCTACCTCCATGCCTGCATATTTATTTGTCTCAACAACTATTTATTTAGTACTTGTTATATTTAAGGAATTTTTCAGTGGTCCAGGCAAGACAGGATAATGGTTTTATCTTAAGGAGTAGGCTCTAGGGACAGAAAAAGGAGTTGGTTGCAAAAAGTATTCAAAATGATGAGCTTATCCTTGGATATGTGAGTTTTAGTTATTTTAGAGACATCCAGGAAGAAATATTTGTTTGACCGTTGGATATATAGGTTTGGACTATGAAAAAAAAGGGCTAGAAATAAAAGATGACAGAGTCATCAGGACATACATGGTAATGAGATCAAAGGAACAAATGAATGCTGAGAGAGTAGATACTAAGAAGAGAAGTTTGAGGACACAGCCCCAAAGAAAATCTAGCAAGAAATAGTCAATAAGAAAGAAAAACCAGAGAGCTAGTGAGAGAAAAAGATATGATGTTTCAGAAGTTAAGAGAAGAGTTTCAAAAAGATGTAGAACTTCCAGGCAAGTAAGCAGGTAGACCATCAGAGCCTGATTAGCTCCTCCTAACTCTATTCACAAACATAGAAAACACAGAAAGGAAACCATACCTCATAGTACAACATAAAAATAAAACATTTTAATCATTCATAAACTAAATAACATAATACCATTACTGAAGCTAAGAAAAATCTGTTAAGGAACTTTTCTAACTATATCTTTTGCAACACACTAGACATTCCATTCTGAGAATTAGTTCATGGATAGCTGAAAGAAAGAAACTAGGAGAAAACTTTGACTGATTCCCACAATTTGTCACTAATTTCAGGACACGGGCCACACTCAACTGGATAGGTGGCCATCCCATTTATTTATTTTTATTTTTTGTTTTTTTGAGGCAGAGTCTTGCTCTGTCACCCAGGCTGTAGTGCAGTGGCAGGATCTCAGCTCACTGCAACCACTGCCTCCCGGGCTCAAACAGTTCTCCTGCCTCAGCCTCCTGAGTAGCTGGAATTCCAAGTGTGTGCCACCACGCCTGGCTAATTTTTGTATTTTTAGTAGAGATGGGATTTCACCATGTTGGCCAGGCTGGTCTCAAACTCCTGACCTCGTGATCCCCCCGCCTTGGCCTCCCAAAGTGCTGAGATTACAGGCATGAGCCACCATTGCCCGGCCAGCCATCCCTTTTAACGTGAGAACTATTTCTGAGTTCTTCAGTTCCAGTGTCAACTTCCCCTTTCTCCCTTGCATTCCCATCAGATCTTCTCATTCCACCTCTAAAGATAAACTTCCTGTACATGGCACTACAGGAAGTAGAACAGGTTAGTAGAGAAGCTAGGTGCATCTTGGCATATTTAATCAATGAAGGAAAGTGTTAGGGGCCTGGGTAAGATTTCTGGAACTAGTACTTGCTGGGCACTGTGGGTCTGTGTATATATATTAATGGAAAATAATGCACTGCCTCTGACTCTAAGAGAAGCTAGAATCAGTGTGGGATGATGCACTTTGGCTCTGTAAGGATTGCTTATTGGGCACTGCAATTTGGGATGCCAGCCATGCATATCAACCTGCCTCAAGCAAGAAGAGCAAAGAGGAACTCTGCATTCTTCTTCCTTCAGCATTGCTGATTGAGAGCACCCGGAAAGGTGGTGCAGAATTGCTTCAGTGTAGCGGGAGATGCACTAGAGAAGATAGCCTGGCCAGACTTTCAAGTCGGCCTTCACACATTAGGGATGCCACTGAATATCGAACTAAAGGAAGTGGTGGCAGAAGAGCCTTCTCTGTATCTCAATTTTTTAATACCCCTCTAAATTCGATTACAGGAAAACCTACAAATAGTATGATAGAAGATTTTAAATGAGAAGCACATTACTATCATCAGTTCAAACTCACCTCTATAGGCTCCAATGTTCTGGCTTCAAGATACACAGCAGATGGCCATTTGCCTGTGCTACTCAACAATTTTAACATACTTCTACTGCTTCAACACATATATTGTAGTGTGTCCCTTTCTTGGCTTAACGCAGCAGGGCTGCGGGTAGGCATGCACACAGATAAACACAAGTAACAAATGCACTATATTACAAAGTGTTGAGACTGATTTTGTTTGCACCCTTCACAAGCTCATTATTCTTTACCCCCTGGGCTGGCTCAGTGAATGAACTATGAAGGCAGCCAACTCACACAGCATGGTGGTCGATTCTGGGAGGGCCATGCCCCTCCCCACTTGGCCAGACTCCACTGTCTCCTATCTAATTTGAACTGTCCATTATTCATTAGTCACTTTTTAAAATTCAATGTAATTGTGGAAGAATTGGGGATACAGTGGATAAATGGCTTTAGAAGACACTCTATTGAAAAAGCACTATTGGGAGGAGAACGATGACTGTGATATTCTGTCACTTTTCCATTAGATCATATTGGCTAATAGTCGATGATGTACCCCTAAATTAGGTAATTTATTGAGTGCCAACTCTGTGCCTATATGTTCTAGGGGAGAGTGGCAGGCAGGGAGTGAATCAAAAAGATATGGCATGTCTTAAAATGACATGTTACTGAGAGGTACAGGTGCACAGACAATTTTGAAGCCAGGTGGCAGGTGAGATAAGAGAGGTAGACTGTGGGGCCCAGAGGAAGGAGTTTGGAGGAGAGGAGAGAGAGGCTTACCAATGGAGAATTCATATTCTTATAAAACTAGTAGCAGCTAACATTTCCTGTATGCGTCCTCAGGGTCAGGTCCTCTTTTAAAGACTGCACATGTTTGAACTCATTTAATGCTCATACAACCCCATGAAATAAGTATATAACTATCTCTAGTTTAAAGATGAGGAAACTGAGGCATGGGGTGGTTGAGCAATTTGCCAAAAGTTTCACAACAGGTAAGTGGGGATGAGAATAGAGGCAGTCTCATTCCAGAATCCATCCTCTTTGCCTACATTCTGTGTTCTAAAGACAAATAGAAGAAGCGGAATGAATAAGGTTCAAGGAGGAATGGGACTGTAGCTATTATGACTGCATGTTCTTGCCCCCCACACCAAATTCATACGCTGAAATCCTAACCTGCAGTATGATGGTAGTAGGAAATGGGTCCTTTGAGGAGTAATTAGGTAGAGGCCTCATGTGTGGAATGAGTGTCTTTACCAAAGGACCCCACAGAGCTCTCTCTCTTTCCATCCTGTGACGATACAGTGAGAAGTCATCAATCTGCAACCCAGAAGAGGACCCTCACCAGGAACCGTATCAGCTGACACTATGATCTTGGACTTCCCAGCCTCCAGAACTGTGAGATATAAATTTCTGTTGTTTAAGCCACCCAGTCTACAGTATTCTGTTATGGCAGACCCAATCACTAAGACCACCGCAGTGCTGTTTAATATTTAAAGGATGGTAAAAGCAGGAGGAAAGCTAGGCAGCTCTTGGAACAGGATCATGCAGGATAAACACCTGAAAGAAGGGAAGTAATGAAGCCAAGTTCTGCCTCTTCCTACCTTTATTAACAAACATCCATCAGACCCAGGACAATTCCAGGCACTGAGCGAGGCACTGGGGATACAAAGATAAATAAAACAAACATGGTTTTGGGGGAGCTCACATTTCAAGGATGTGACAAGCCAAAAATAGATTTTAATACAATGTGGTAAATCTACGGGCAGGTTATAGAAGGCGCTGTGGGTGCTCAAAAGAAGAAGTTGCTATGTCCAAAGTGTTGAGAGAGCTTGTGAAGAACTGAATGGGAATTTAGAAGTGGCCAAGGAAAGGGCTCAGGGAGAGGGACCTGAAGTCATAGGAAGCGTGAAATCAGAGAGGAGAGAAAGAAACAGGCTTCATGGAACAGCCAGTCAAAAGGGCCTTTGTGTCATGGAGAGGTAGCTGTGAAATTGTTCTAGATTATTATCCCGAGGAATAATGCGGGAAGCCCCAGAGCTTTTATACAGGAAGCAGAACACAATCATATTTAGTTTTAGGG
Organism: Theropithecus gelada; assembly: GCF_003255815.1. Classification (NCBI taxonomy): domain Eukaryota; kingdom Metazoa; phylum Chordata; class Mammalia; order Primates; family Cercopithecidae; genus Theropithecus; species Theropithecus gelada. The sequence goes on along the minus strand of NC_037679.1, from coordinate 120,343,956 downwards.
ATATGACTGAAGGAAGAAGGAAGGAAGGGGTGTATTAGGGTTCTCTAGAGGGACAGAATGAATAGGATATATATACACACATATATATGTGTACATATGTATATATATGTATGTATGTATATAAAGGAGAGTTTATTAAGTATTAAATCACAGGATCACAAGGTCTCACAATAGGCCGTCTGCAAGCTGAGGAGCAAGGAAAGCCAGTTTGAGTCCCAAAATTGAAGAACTTGGAATCCGATGTTCGAGGGCAGGAGGGATAGAGCATGGGAGAAAGATGTAGGCCAATCTAGCCTTTTCACATTTTTCTGTCTGTTTTATATTCTAACCAGGCTGGTAGCTGATTAGATTGTACCCACCGACATTAAGGGTGGGTCTTCCTTTCCCAGCCCACTGACTCAAATGTTAATCTCCTTTGGCAACACCCTCCAAGACACACCCAAGATCAATACTTTGCATCCTTCAATTCAGTCAAGTTGACGCTCAGTATTAACCATCACAGATGGGTTTGAGAGGAAGAAGCCATTAACAAGAAGTTCTGCTCGATTGAAGGTTGTTGCAAAGACCCACCCAAGAGAACAGAAGGCCTATCCCAGAGCAGTGGTTGTCTGATGAATGAAAGTAAACAGACCCAAGAGACATGAATGAGGTAGAGGATTTTAGATCAATAATAAGTCAGGAAGGGAGAGTTTTTCAGGATTAGCTGAAAGTTCTAATTTGGGAAACAGAGTAAATGTCATTAGCAGGGAGAGAAAATTCTAAAGAGTGGTTATGTTAGTGACCTGTTGAGCTTGAGGAATCTACAAGGCATCCAGATGAATATTATAGTACACTCTCTAATTGCCGTGGCAAAATAATATCATCATTTTGATTTCCTAACATCTTATTTGGAATGCCAGACAGCTTCGCTGAAAAGATATGACGCATAGTGGATATTAGGTAATTGAATCAGTTCCTTGGATATTCTAGATAGAGAAGCAATGATCACAAAGTACTTTAAGTTCAGTTAAGAACCAAGGTTTGTGTTGAGTTTTATAGTACTATGACATATGTTGTTTCTTTTAATCCCTCCAGCAGTCCTAAAGGCAGGCAATATTTAATATCTTTCCATTTTTATAGATGAGGGATCTGAGTCCAAATCAGTTGTCTTAGTTACCACATAATGAGTAGCAGAGCTCCTGCATGACTACCTCCTTCCTCCTTTGCCTCCAGAGAGAAATCATCCTCCTAAGACTGCAGACCCACTGAGGGCAGGAGGGTGATCTTGTGACCTGACGCCAGGCACAGTGCCTAGTGTATGGTAGCACGGTATCATCTGTTTGCAGAATGAATGAATGGATGCCACACATCTAACATTCTAGAATTGTTTACCTTATCAAATAACATGACTACATCCTGAGTAAATATCTCCATGGAGATGAAAAATTAAAGACACTAGCCAGGCAGTTTCTACTTGATGTGAAATAGCTGGAAGAGTGAGTAGATTCTATTAGTAAAAATAACAAGTATGGAGAATTAACATTTTAAAAATGAATATATAAAAAGATATTTCCATGTAATATAATTAATTTCCCAAACTACTAGCAGGAAGACCCTTTCCTGTATCTCACCTGAACAAGTGTTTTTGTTGCTTGATTTCCAAGGGTGTGTCTACACATCGACTCTCATCACCTTCTCTGTCTGCCTCTCTCTATTTTATTGCATGACATTTTCATTGAGCTATTGAAATTGGATGTGTCAGACACATTAAAAGCAATGGCAGCTGTGGCAAGTTAGTTGATATATTTTAAAATAAACCAAGAGGGCCATGCAGATGTCAGGGGAATAAATTGCTCTGTTTAGCAACAAGTGATTTATTTAACCACTGTAGACAGGGTCCAAGGGAATGCCAAGCTGCATACATTTTGGTTAGGAAAAGCTGAGCTATTTTCTCAGAAATCTCTCCTGTGGGATCAAAATAAGAGTGGGAGAAGTTTATGAGAAGATTAATTAAATTCTTGATTTGGGAATGACCCTGAAGAATGAGTTTTATTTCCCATGTGCTTCAAAATTGACCTCTTAGTGTTTCTGCAGGTGAGACACGTTCTGGAAGCATCAGGTATTGGCAATAACCCTGACTTCATGGGTGTCACTCAAACTGCAGCAGCAGCATTTCTCTGTAGCTTGCCTTTGAGGGAAAAGTGTGATGTTTCCAAGAGTGTGATAAAATAAATAAATAAATAAGGCCGGAGGCTGGGAATTTCACTCTTTCTTCCTCTCGCCATTCAACCTCGGCCAGGGACTGCTAGATACGAAGTAATCAATAAATGTGAATTGATTGGAATCTAAAGTTGCAGACGTGCGGCACAGCAGTGAAAGCACAGGATCTGGAAACAGAAGGTCCAGATTTGCATCCTGGTTCTGTCGCTTAATGAGCATGTGCCCATGAGCCAGTTTCTGACCTTTCTTTGCTTCATTTTTCTCATCCATAGATGAAGATAGGAACAGTACTCACCACATACAGTGGATGTGAAGTTAAGTAAGTTACTGCAATCACAGAAGGGGTTCCACCTGCAGTGCTGACTTCACCTATCCACATCATCAGTTCTCCTGTCTATTGGTTCATTCCCCCAGCATACATATGTTGTACTCACTCCTTTTAAAAAGAATCTGCGATCCTACATCCTCCTTCAGTTGTGACCTTATTCCCTTTCTCCCATTTACATCAAAACTCCTGGAAAATAGAGAGTAGAAAGGTGGTTACCAGAGGCTGGGAAGGGTAGTTGGGGATTGGAGGAAGGTGGGGATGGTTAATGGGTATGAAAAAAAAAATAGAAAAGAAAATGAATAAGACCTACTATTTGATAGCACAATAGGGTGACTATAGTCAATGGTAACTTAATTATATATTTTAAAATAACAGAGAATGTAATTGGATTGTTTGTAACTCAAAGGATAAATGCTTGAGGAGATGGACACCTCATTCTTCATGATGTGCTTATTTCACATTGCATATCTGTATCAAGACATCTCATATACCCCATAAATATATACACCTACTATGTACTACACAATTTTTTAACGTAATTAAAAATTAAAAATACATTTTTTTTTTTTTTGAGACACAGTCTGGCTCTGTTGCCCAGGCTACAGTGCAGTGGCATGATCTCGGCTCTCTGCAACCTCCACTTCCCAGGTTTAGGCGATTCTCCTGCCTCAGCCTCCTGAGTTGCTGGGATTATAGGCACCTGCCACCACACCCAGCTAATTTTTGTATTATTAGTAGAGATGGGGTTTCACCATATTGACCAGGCTGCTCTTGAACTCCTGACCTCATGTGATCCCCCACTTCAACTTGCCAAAGTGCTGGGGTTACAGGTGTGAGCCACTGTACCTGGCCCGATAAATTGAATTTTAGAAACAATAAAAGAAATTCCTGGAAAGAATTGTGCATTTGCTCTTTGATCCACTCAGACTTTTACCTCCAGTGTTCAAATGAAACTGTTCATCCAAATCACCTGTGCCCTTCATCTTGCCTAATCTAAAGGTTCATTCTTACGTCTCATGAGACTCAATGTTTCAGCAGCACTGACCCATTCCTGACTCCCTCCATCATTCTTAAAACACGACTCTTTCCTGTTTTTTTCTCACTCCACTATTTGCTCTTTCACAGTCTCTTTTGAAGGCACCTTCTCACTGTAGTGCCCCTGGATCCAGTCTCTGGAACTCTTCTATTATTTTTCTACACTCCTAAGATCGTTTCATCCAGTTTCATGCAGGATATAGAGATTTAGATACATGGCAATGACTCCCAGATCAGTGCCTCTACCTCCAGCTTTCTCTTCATTTTTCATATCTCCACTTACATGAATAATAGGCCTCTCAACCTTCAGACAGTTCAGTCCTCGTTATTCACAAATTCCATATTTACAAATTTTCTTATTCACTAAAATCTGTTTGTGACCCCTAGATCAGTACTCATGGCAATTTCATAGTCATTGCAGTAACGGGCAGGCCTATAAAAATTTTGAGTCACCCAACATGTACGTTCCAGCTGAGATGAGACAAGACATTCTACCTTCTTGTTCTAACCCTCACGATGTAAATAAGCATCCTTTTCATGATCTATTTAATGCCACTCTTTTACACTTTTGTGCTTTTTGTTAGTGACCTTGTTCTTTAAAATGGCACCCAAGTCTTCCTTTGAAATTGCTCCACTTCCTACACCTTCATTATGTCAAGCCTAGTCCCAACCACGATTGCCTTGATTGTGGCAGTTACATCCTAGTTGGTTACCCTCCTCTCATCTGTAACCATGCCCGCTCCCAGCACACATAAGGCAGATCATGTCCCTCCTCTGCTGAGAACCCTTCAAAGATGAGAGTCTTATTTGAAGCCACACTGTCATCTTTGCTCTGATATATCATGGCATGCTCTCACCTCAAGGCCTTGCATTTGCTCTTTTCTCTATTTCACGTTTTCTTTTCTTTCTTTCTTTCTTTTTTTTTTTTTTTTTGGAGACAGAGTCTCACTGTGTTTCGTAGGCTGGAGTGCAGTGGCGCGATCTTGGCTCACTGTAACCTCCGCCTCTGGGGTTCCAGCAATTCGCCTGCCTCAGCTTCCCAAGTAGCTGGGATTACAGGCGCATGCCACTACACTCAGCTTGTTTTTGTATTTTTAGTAGAAACAGGGTTTCTCCATGTTGACCAGGCTGATCTCCAACTCCTGACCTCAGATGATCCGCCTGCTTTGGCCTCCCAAAGTGCTGGGATTACAGGCGTGAGCCATCGTGCCCAGCACTTCTTTTCTCTGTTTCAAACATTTGTCCTGCAAGGACGCAAGTGGCTCACTCTTCCCTGCCTTTTTGTCTCTGCTCAAACATCAGTTTATCAGAAAAAACTCCCCTAGTTACTCTATATAGAACTGCACTTCCTTTAGTCTCTATCCTCTTACTCAGCCTTACTTTTCTTCATATCGATTATCACCCTGTATATTAAAACTCTGCTTATTGATTACTCTCAAAAGAATGTAAACTTCTTGAGGGCAAGGACTTGATCTATTTTGTTCACTGCTGTTTTCCCAGTGCCTGAAACATTACCAAACACAAAGTAGGTGCTCAATAAAATTTATTTTGATGAGGATTCATACTTTGGTTTCTTCTGTGTGAAATGGAGATAATATGACTCTCTTTCACACTGGGGCTTATCTGTTACAATATTAGATTGTACTTCAGACTGCCTGCCAGGCCCTTGGGCCATCTCCAATAAGTCAGCTCAGGGAAGGCTAGTGTCCACTATTGACCTAAGCAAGCCAATGACAGCCTACACCTGAAGCAGAGATCAGGAATGTTGAGATTATCTACTGCCCCTTGGCTTTGGTAAGAGGAATCAAAAATGGCTGTGTTGTTTTAGAAAATATCACCTTGAAAGCTCCATGATGATGTACCAATTTGCTCTGATTGTCTCATAAAGCACCATTTTCCTTCCACATATATTATGGAGGAGATGGCTGTCTTCTCAAAGGGATCTGTGCCATTTTAAAACTTTTCTTCCCATGCAGGATGAGCCACTGGCTGAAATGGTTAGATCACCATCCATCCAGCCATGCTATTGTAACACAGGACACTCATGTAGGATTGAGGCCTGGAAAGTTAAATGCATGATTCCCAGGTGTTAGGGCTCCTTACCAAGAATGTTTGCTTAACTTTGAAAGGAAAGTTTCCCTGGGAACATACATCCTGGTGAACAGGATCAGGTGTTGCTTAATAGATATTATGCAGATACAGAGTAAACGTTGGGCTTACCTAGGGGAGTTGGCTGCCGAGGCAATTTCATTCTTCAGCCTTGGCCAACAACCCAGAATTTTAGGGAAGAGTCAAGGCTGGAAGCCACGTGCATTGAGGATCTAGGAAACCACCCACAGAGTCATCCTTCTTCCAGACTCAGCCTCCTCAGACAAAAAATCCCACTCTGTTCCCAGGCCGGAGAGCCTCCAGGATTGGAATTGCTCAAGCCTGGGCTCACAGATGTGTCACTGTATTCATTTGCTCCACAGGTAGGTGTGTAGTTTGGCCCCATATGCAACCAAGTTAACAGAAACTCGGGAAATTTCAAAATTGATTTTTATGGCAAAAAGAACACATGACCATTGTGATAGAAAACATTGGAACATACAGGCAAGCACCATAAATTTTAAAAAGAGCTCATAATCCCCAAACGCATAGATTAAACATCATTAATAATTTCTTGTCTCACATTCCAGACTTTTGTCTATCACGTGGGAGTACATACAGTGTAAAACAAATTGGATTACTCTAACAATGGTGTTTTATGGTCCTTCTCTATATACTATCCTACGGTAGACATTTTCCCAGGTCATTGATTATTCTGTTCTAGTCAGTTTTTAATGGCCATACAACATTCCAACATAAAAATGTACCATAGTTTGTTGAACAATGCTTTACAGTTGAACATTTAGATAATTTTCAGGTTTTCGTTATTAAAGATAACACTATGATGAGCATGATTGAACATACATATTTGTGTACGCCTCTGATTCCTGTCTAAGAATAAATTCATTCAAATGAAATCATGCAACCAAAACATATGAGTATTTTCAAGGCTTCAAAAACGTTTTGCTAATTTATACTCCTACACTTGCAGCATGAAACAGGCCCTTTCCCAAAGGTGACTTTTAGGTAAGGCTGCTTTGGTGGCCCAAACTAGGGTCCCCCTGCCTCTGATGAAGCTAAACTGTGCCGCTGGAAGCTGCCCCAGGGCAGCTGTGTGCAGAAGGCTGTTTTTGCCCTTTGGGGCCTTCCGGCTGCACTTTCTCATCTCTACAGCCGGGCCAGCTGAAGCATGTGGAGGTCAGGTGATGTGTGTGGGGTCATGCAGCCAGCGGTGACTCAGCCAAACCCACTCCAGCTCCTGAACCTTGCTCAGATCACAAGGCTGAGAGCACTCGCTTTCCCTGCGGCCCACAATTTCCAAATAATTAAAAGAGGCTCCTTGCGCTTGAGTTTGTAGATATTAAGTTTTTGGAATGAGTGGTTCAGCCCCATGACCTTGTTAATTGGTGACACTAAATGCTGTATAATCCTGCCTTCCTTTTTCTTTCTGGAAACAATCAGAATAATTTGTTGAGCTTCCCTGCACTGTATAATTTGCAATGAAGCTTTGTGATGAGTCTATTCAGGTGCCCATCTGAGACTCAGATTCAAAGACATAACTGCTGAGCTGAATCAAAACAACAATTCTGGTACATCTGATTCATTATGACTCATGCATCAAACTCAAGCTGCCTGTTAAGGTACTAGAACACTCTCACCAACATAAGAAAACCCCTGATGACAAAGATTGGCCAACTCTTGGGAATAATTGTCTCCTTCATCCATAATTCAGTAAGCCAAATTAAATTCAGGTGACCCATAGTCAAGTCAACCTAACAAGGCTGTCTCTTCTCAGTGGCTGGGCCAGCATGGGGGATGACTACAGCTATTCCACAGGGAGTCTTTGCTTCCAATGGTTTACTATCGCTGTATTACTCTCTGGAATGGAGCCTGTGAGCTCAAGGTCCTCTGTGGACATCATACTTTGTTATGATACTTAGCCATACACAGTGGGAGTTGAATCCCAGATGTCCTCTTATGGCCCAGCACCATTTTCACAGGGTTAACAGAAAATGGAAGAGCATCAACCCCAGCTGGGAAATGACTCTTGACTCTTTCCCCGGGAGAGTATATCAGTTACATCCTCTGGGCATTCAGAGATGAGCCTAATATGTAAAAATTAAACAAAGTAAACAGGCCAAAAAGACACCTACTTGTAGTATAGCTGCTGTGTTATTTATCTGCTAATATAAATGCACAGTCACATAACCTAGCTGATTCTAAACTGCGCAGGTGAGCGTTTGCAGAATTGGGGGCTGGGAAATTTTCTCAGTACCCATTTGCATGAGACTGTGTTTCAGGAAGGCTTTTGGTTGTTAGCTGAAGGATGATGATGGAATTTAATGAGAAGTCCTTGGGACAGAGACTGAAATGGTGGGATGGCCTGGTACTTGGTTCCTATCAGGACATTGGGGGCGATTTGAGCTCAGAGGAATAAGGGATGACAGCCATGTCCTGGGCTTCGGCACTGCTCTAACGTTCTGAAGGTCAGCAGATTTGACAGCCTTGCAGGGGAGATGTTGGCATGGATGCTAGTGATGCTCATGACAGGTTCTGCCAGTCATGGCAGGACTGAGGCTCCTTCAGAAGGTGTTGTGAGTAGAGGATGCTGAGGAGGGAGAGGGGGAGAAAGAGAAAGAATAAGGCAAACACCACATGTGATTATATCTAATAGTCTGACTTATGAGTTCCTGTGGGAGAACTTTGGGGAAGACCAGAAATGCTTGGGGAGACCTTGCAGGAGTCTACAGGGCAGGTTAGGCTAGAGCAGGAAACCCTTTTGTAAATGCTGATGCATCCATCACACCAAGCCCCCCCCCCAACCCCGTTTTTGCACATCAGTCTTTTATTTCTTGGCATTTAGGTAATGGCTGGATTTTTTGTTGTTGTTGTTTTTGAGACAGGGTCTCATTCTGTTGCCCAGGATGGAGTACAGTGACGTGATCTCAGCTCACTGAAGTCTTGACCTCCCAGGTTCAAGTGATTCTCACACCTCAGCCTCCCAAGTAGCTGGGACTGTAGGCACACCACTGCCCCCACCAAAGTTTTGTATTTTCAGTAGAGATGGGGTTTCATTATGTGCTCCAGGCTGGTCTCAAACTCCTGACCTCAAGCAATCCACCAACCTCAGCCTCCCAGAGTGTTGGGATTACAGGCAGGAGCGACTACCCAGCCAATTTCTGTTTTTTTATTATTGAAAATAACAATGAGGAGGGGGCAAGATGGCTGAATAGGAGCAACTCCTGTCTGCAGCTCTCATCTAGACCAACGCAGAGGGTGGGTGGTTTCTGCATTTACAACTGAGGTACCTGGTTCATCTCACTGGGACTGAGTAGACAGTGGGTGCAGCCCACAGAGGGCAAGCCAAAGCAGGGTGGGGCATTGCCTCACCTGGGAAACACAAAGGGTCAGGGAACTCCCTCCCCTACCTAAGGGAAGCTGTGAGGAACTGTGCACTCTGGCCGAGATACTTCGCTTTTCCCATGGTCTTCCCAACCCACAGGCCAGGAGATTCCCTTCAGTGCCTTTGCCACCAGGGCCCTGGGTTTCAAGCACAAAACTGGATGGCCATTTGGACAGACACTGAGCTAGCTGCAGCAGTTTTTGTTTTGTTTTGTTTTGTTTTGTTTTGGTACCTCAGTGGTGCTTGGGAGCCCAGTGAGAGAACCATTCACTCCCAGGGAAAGAGGGCTGAAGCCAGGGAGCCAAGTGGTCTTGCTCAGTAGGTACCACCACCATGGAGCCCAGCAAGCTAAGATCCACCAGCTTGAAATTCTCGCTGCCAGCACGGCAATCTGAAGTCAGCTGGGGATGCTCAAGCTTGGTTGGGGGAGGGATGTCCACCATTACTGAGGCTTGAGTAGCTGGTTTTCCCCTCACAGTGTAAAGAAAGCTGCCAGAAAGTTTGGACTGGGTGGAGCCTACCACAGCATGGCAAAGCTGCTGTAGTCAGACTACCTCTCTAGATTCCTCCTCTCTGGGCAGGGCATCTCTAAAAGAAAGGCAGCAGCCCCAGACAGGGGATTATAGATAAAACTCCCTTCTTCCTGGGACAGAGCACCTGGGGAAAGGGGTGGCTGTGGGCGCAGCTTCAGCAGACTTAAATGTTCCTGCCTGCCAGCTCTGAAGACAGCAGCAGATCTCCCAGCACAGCCTTCAAGCTCTGCTAAGGGACAGACTGCCTCCCCAAATGGGTCCCTGACTCCCATGCCTCCTAATTAAGAGACACCTAACAGCAGGGGTCGACAGACACCTCATACAGGAGAGCCCCAGCTGTCATCTGTAGGGTGCCCCTCTGGGATGAAGCTTCCAGAGGAAGGAACAGGCAGCAATCTTTGCTGTTCTGCAGCCTCCACTGGTGATACCCAGGCAAAGAGGGTCTGGACTGGATCTTCAGCAAACTCCAGCAGACCTGCAGAAGAGTGGCCTGATTGTTAGAAGGAAAACTAACAAACAGAAAGCAATAGCATTAACATAAACAAAAAGGACGCCCACACAAAAACCCCATCCAAAGGTCATCAGCATCAAAGATCAAAGGTAGATAAATCCACGAAGATGAGGAAAAACCAGCACAAAAATGTTAAAAATTTCAAAAACCAGAAGGCCTCTTCTCCTTCAAAGGATCGCAGCTCCTTACCAGCAAGGGAACAAAACTGGATGGAGAATGACTTTGACAAATTGGCAGAAGTAGGCTTCAGAAGGTGGGTAATAACAGACTCTTCCAAGCTACAGGAGCAAGGTTCTAAGGAAGCTAAGACTGATGATGAAAGGTTACAGGAAGTGCTAACTAGAATAAGCCGTTTAGAGAAGAACATAAATGACCTGATGGAGCTGAAAAACACAGCATGAAAACTTCGTGAAGTACACAAAAGTATCAATAGCCGAATCAATCAAGCAGAAGAAAGGATATCAGAGATTGAAGATCAACTTAATGAAATAAAGTGTGAAGACAAGATTAGAGAAAAAAGAATGAAAAGGAATGAACAAAGCCTCCAAGAAATATGGGACTATGTGAAAAAACCAAACCTACAATTTATTGGTGTACCTGAAAGTGATGGAGAGAATGGAACCAAGTTGGAAAACACACTTCAGGATATTATCCAGGAGACCTTCCCCAACCTAGCAAGACAGGCCAAAATCCAAATTCAGGAAATATAGAGAACACCACTAAGATACTCCTGGAGAAGAGCAATCCCAAGACACATAATCATCAGATTCACCAAGGTAGCAATGAAGGAAAAAATGTTAAAGACAGCCAAAGAGAAAGGTCAGATTACCTACAAAGTGAAGCCCATCAGACTACCAGTGGATCTCTCTGCAGAAACCTTACAAGCCAGAAGAGAGTGGGGGCCAATATTCAACATTCTGAAAGAAAAGAATTTTCAACCCAGAACTTCGTATCCAGCCAAACTAAGCTTCATGAGCGAAGGAGAAATAAAATCCTTTTCAGACAAGCAGATGCTGGGGGATTTTGGCACCACCAGGCCTGCCTTACAAGAGCTCCTGAAGGAAGCACTAAATATAAAAAGGAAAAACTGATACCAATCACTGCAAAAACATACCAAAATATAAAGACCAATGACACTATGAAGAAACTGCATCGGCGGACTCTAAATCATGGCAACCACGGCCACGATGGTGACCTCGGGCTCGGCGCGAAAGCGTCTGCTCAAAGAGGAAGACATGACCAAAGTGGAATTCGAGACCAGCGAGGAGGTGGATGTGACCCCCACGTTCGACACCATGGGCCTGCGGGAGGACCTACTTCGGGGCATCTACACTTACGGTTTTGAAAAACCATCAGCAATCCAGCAACGAGCAACCAAGCAGATCATCAAAGGGAGAGATGTCATCGCGCAGTCTCAGTCCGGCACAGGCAAAACAGCCATCTTCAGTATCTCAGTCCTCCAGTGTTTGGATATTCAGGTTCGTGAAACTCAAGCTTTGATCTTGGCTCCCACAAGAGAGTTAGCTGTGCAGATCCAGAAGGGGCTGCTCGCTCTCGGCGACTACAAGAACGTCCAGTGCCATGCCTGCATTGGAGGCACCAATGTTGGGGAGGACATCAGGAAGCTGGATTATGGACTGCATGTTGTTGCAGGCACTCCAGGGTGTTTTTGATATGATTCGTCGCGGAAGCTTAAGGACACGTGCTATCAAAATGTTGGTTTTGGATGAAGCTGATGAAATGTTGAATAAAGGTTTCAAAGAGCGGATCTATGACGTATACAGGTACCTGCCTCCAGCCACACAGGTGGTTCTCATCAGTGCCACGCTGCCACACGAGATCCTGGAGATGACCAACAAGTTCATGACCGACCCAATCCGCATCTTGGCGAAACGTGATGAATTGACTCTGGAAGGCATCAAGCAATTTTTTGTGGCAGTGGAGAGGGAAGAGTGGAAATTTGACACTCTGTGTGACCTCTACGACACACTGACCATCACTCAGGCGGTCATCTTCTGCAACACCAAAAGAAAGGTGGACTGGCTGACAGAAAAAAATGAGAGAAGCCAACTTCACTGTGTCCTCAATGCACGGAGACATGCCCCAGAAAGAGCGGGAGTCCATCATGAAGGAGTTCCGGTCGGGCGCCAGCCGAGTGCTTATTTCTACAGACGTCTGGGCCAGGGGGTTGGATGTCCCTCAGGTGTCCCTCATCATCAACTATGATCTCTCCAATAACAGAGAATTGTACATACACAAAATTGGGAGATCAGGTCGATACGGCCGGAAGGGTGTCGCCATTAACTTTGTAAAGAACAATGACATCCGCATCCTCAGAGATATTGAGCAGTACTATTCCACTCAGATTGATGAGATGCCTATGAACGTTGCTGATCTGATCTGAAGCAGATCAATGGGATGAGTGGAGACTGTTCACCTGTTCTGTACTCCTGTTTGGAAGTATTTAGGTCCAGCTTCTATTTAATGGGGTTTACATGGACTCTCTTCTCATAAACGGCCTCCTGTCTCCCTCTGAAGAGGATGTGGGGATTCTGCTCTCTTTTCTTATTTACATGTAAATAATACATTGTTCTAAGTCTTTTTCATTAAAAATTTAAAACTTTTCCCATAAAAAAAGAAAAAGAAACTGCATCAACTAATGTGCAAAATAACCAACTAGTATCATGATGAGAGGATCAAACTCACAAATAAAAATATTCACCTTAAATGTAAATGGGCTAAATGTACCGATTGAAAGACACAGACTGTGGATAAAGAGTCAAGATCCATCAATGGTATTCAGGAGACCTCTCTCATGTGCAAAGACATACATAGGCTCAAAATAAAGGAATGGAGGGAGATTTACCAAGCAAATGGAAAGTGAAAAAAAAAAGCAGGGGTTCCAATTCTAGTCTCTAATAAAATAGACATTAAACCAACAAAGATCAAAAAAGACAAAGAAGTGTGTTACATAAGAAGAGCTAAGTATCCTAAATATATATGCACCCAATACAGGAGCACCCAGCTTCACAAAGCAAGTTCTTAGAAACCTACAAAGAGACTTAGACTCCCACACAATAATAGTGGGAGACTTTAACACTCCACTGTCAATATTAGACAGATCAATGAGACAGAAAATTAACATCGATATTCAGGACTTGAACTTGGCTCTGGACCAAGTGGACCTAATAGACATCTACAGAACTCTCCACCCCAAATCAACAGAATATACATTCTTCTCAGCACCACATCACTTATTCTAAAATCAACCACATAATTGGAAGTAAAACACTCCTCAGCAAATGCAAAAGAATGGAAATCATAACAAACAGTCTCTCAGACCACAGTGCAATCAAATTAGAACTCAGGATTAAGAAACTCACTCAAAACCATGCAACTACATGGAAACTGAACAACTGCTCCTGAATGACTACTAGGTAAATAACAAAATTAAGGCAGAAATAAATTAGTTATTTGAAACCAGTGAGAACAAAGACACAACGTACCAGAATCTCTGGGAAATAGCTAAAGCAGTATTTAGAGGAAAATTTATAGCACTAAATGCCCAAAGAAGGAAGCAGGAAAGATCCAAAATCGACACCCTAACTTCACAATTAAAAAAAACTAGAGAAGCAAGAGCAAATAAACTCAAAAGCTAGAGGAAGATAAGAAATATCTGAGATCAGAGCAGAACTGAAGGAGATAGACACACACACACACACACACACACACACACACACAACATTCAAAAAATCAATGAATCCAGGAGCTTGGTTTTTGAAAAGATTAACAAAATAGATAGACCACTAGCCAGGCTAATAAAGAAGAAAAGAGAAAATAATCAAAGAGACACAATAAAAAATGGTAACGGGGAGATCACCACCTATCCCACAAAAATAAAAACTACCATCAGAGAATACTACAAACACCTCTACACAAATAAACTAGAAAATCTAGAAGAAATGGATAAATTCCTGGATACATACACCCTCCCAAGGCTAAACCAGAAAGAACTCCAGTGCCTCAACTGACCAATAAGTTCTGAAATTGAGGTAGTAATTAAGAGCCTACCAACCAAAAAAAGCCCAGGACCAGACAGATTCACAGTCAAATTCTACCAGTGGTACAAAGAGGAGCTGGTACCATTCCTTCTGAAACTATTCCAAACAATAGAAAAACAGGACTCCTCCCTAACTTATTTTATGAGGCCACCATCATCCTGATACCAAAACCTGGCAGAGATACAACAACAACAAAAAAAATTCAGGCCAATGTCCCTGATGAACATCAGTGCAAAAATCCTCCATAAAATACTGGCAAACTGAATCCAGCAGCACATCAAAAAGCTTATACACCACAATCAAGTCAGCTTCATCCATGGGATGCAAGGCTGGTCCAACACACGCAAATCAATAAATGTAATCCGTCACATAAACAACCAATGACAAAAACCACCTGATTATCTCAACAGATGCAGAAAAGGCCTTTGATAAAATTCAACACCCCTTCGTGGTAAAAACACTCAATAAACTTTTTAGGTATTGATGGAACATATCTCACGATAATAAGAACTATTTATGACAAATCCACAGCCAATATCATACTGAATGGGCAAAAGCTGGAAGCATTCCTTTTGACAGCTGGCACAACACAAGGATGCCCTCTCTCACCACTCCTATTCAACATAGTATTGGAAGTTCTGGCCAGGGCAATCAGGCAAGAGCAAAAAATAAAGCGTATTCCAATAGAAAGAGAGGAAGTCAATTGTTTCTGTTTGTAGATGACATGACTGTATATTTAGAAAACCCCTTCGCCTCAGCCCCAAAACTTTTTGAGTTGGTAAGAAACTTCAGCAAAGAGTGAGGATATGAAATCAATGTACAAAAATCACAAGCATTCATATACACCAGTAACAGACAGAGAGCCAAATCATGAGTGAACTGCCATTCACAATTGTTACAAAGAGAATAAAATACCCAGGAATACAACTTACAAGGGATGTGAAGGACTTCTTCAAGGAGAGCTACAAACCACTGCTCAAGAAAATAAGAGAGGACACAAACAAACAGGAAGAATCAATATCATGAAAATGGCTGTACTGCCCAAAGTAATTTGTAGACTCAATGCCATTCTCATCAAGCCACTATTGACTTTCTTCACAGAATTAGAAAAAGCTACTTTAAATTTCATATGGAACAACAAAAAAAGTCTGCATAGCCAAGACAATCCTAGGCAAAAAGAACAAAGCTGGAGGCATCACGCTACCTGACTTCGAACTATACTACAACGCTACAGTAACCAAAACTGCACGGTACTGGTACCAAAACAGATATATAGACCAATGGAACAGAACAGAAGCCTCAGAAATAACACTGCACATCTACAACCATCTGATCTTTGACAAACCTGACAAAAACAAGAAATGGGGAAATGATTACCTATTTAATAAATGGTGTTGGGAAAACTGGCTAGCCATATACAGAAAACTGAAACTGGACCCCTTCCTTACACCTTATACAAAAGTTAACTCAAGATGGATTAAAGACTTAAACATAAGACCCAAAACCATAAAAAGCCTAGAAGAAAACCTAGGCAATGCCATTCAAGACATAGGCATGGGGAAAGACTCCATGACTCAAACACCAAAAGCAATTGTGACAAAAGCCAAAATTGACAAATGGTATCTAATTAAACTAAAGAGCTTCTGCACAACAAAAGAAACTATCTTTAGAGTGAACAGGCAAACTACAGAATGGCAGAAAATTTTTACTATCTATCCATCTGACAAAGGTCTAATATCCAGAATCTACAAGGAACTTAAACAAATTTACATGACAAACAACTCCATTAAAAAGTGGGCAAAGGATATAAACAGACACTTCTCAAAAGAGGACATTTATGCAGCCAACAGACATCTGAAAAAAGGCCCATCATCACTGATCATTAGAGAAATACAATCAAAACTACAATGAGATACCATCTCACACCAGTTAGAATGGTAATCATTAAAAATTCAGGAAACAAGAGATGCTGGTGAGGATGTAGAGAAACAGGAACACTTTTACACTATTGGTGGAGTATAAATTAGTTCAACCATTGTGGAAGACAGTGTGGTGATTCCTGAAGGATCTAGAGCCAGAATTACCATTTGACCCAGCAATCCCATTACTGGGTATATACCCAAAGCATTATAAATCAGTCCACTATAAAGACACATGCGCACGTATGTTTATTGTGGTGCTATTTACAATAGCAAAGACTTGGAACCAACCTAAATGCCCATTGATGATAGACTGGATAAAGAAAATGTGGCATATATACACCATGGAATACTAATGCAGCCATAAAAAAGAAGATCATGTATTTTGCAGGGACATGGATGAAGCTGAAAACCATCATTCTCAGCAAACTAACACAGGAACAGAAAACCAAACACTGCATGTTCTCACTCATAAGTGGGAGTTGAACAATGAGAACACATGGACACAGGGAGGGGAACATCACAGGATGGGGCCTGTTGGGGGGGGGGAGCAAAGGAAAGGATAGCAGTAGGAGAAATACCTAATGCATGTGGGGCTTAAAACCTAGATGATGGGTTGATGGGTGCAGCAAACCACCATGGCGCATGTATACCTATGTAACAAACCAGCAGGATCTGCACATGTATCTGAGAACTTACAGTACAATAATAAAAAATAGCAGTGAGAAACATCCTCAAACATAATTTTTATGTTAATCGCTGATTAAATTCATATACGTATGTCAACACATTTAATATTGTGTCTATCCACATAAAAATTAAATTTATTGAATTATGTTATATACAATAATATTCACATATGTAAATATACAATTTGATGACTTTTTAATTATCTTAACCTCTATTATCATTCATGCTGATAGAATCATCCTAAAACATGTAGACTGACAGAGCCCATGTTATGTTTTTATGATAATTATTCCAAACACCAACTTCATAATTAAGTAATATAATTGATGAATTAATTAAATCAGTACCAAAAGCATCCCAAATATTTTTTGGCAATAAAAATACTACATTCTTTACAGTGAAAATGATTTACTGTAGTCAAGAGTACCAGAGAAGGAGTGGGAAGTGAAATGGGGCAGTGAAGGAAACCAATAAGTTGTGAATTATTGTGATTATCCCTAGGGGAAAAAGGCTTAATCCCGTTTCAGAACACTGGGAGACAGTGTAGACCATACTATGTAGACCATACTACAGAATTACCCCAGCTGATTGATAGTTGAGGAAGCTGGGGTACTTATTTACCTACTGCCTTTTTATCGTTGGTGTTGTTTTCATTTTTCTTTTCTTTTTTTTTTTTTTTTTTTGAGACGGAGTCTTGCTCTGTCCCCCACGCTGGAGTGCAGTAGCCGGATCTCAGCTCACTGCAAGCTCCGCCTCCCGGGTTTACGCCATTCTCCTGCCTCAGCCTCCCCAGTAGCTGGGACTACAGGCACCCGCCACCACACCTGGCTAGTTTTTTGTATTTTTTCAGTAGAGACGGGGTTTCATCGTGTTAGCCAGGATGGTCTCAATCTCCTGACCTCGTGATCCACCCGTCTCGGCCTCCCAAAGTGCTGGGATTACAGGCTTGAGCCACCGCACCCAGCCCATTTTTCTTTTTATTGTGATGAGAACACTTGGCATGAAATCTGCCCTCTTAATAGACTTTTAAATGTAAAATACAGTAATGCTATCTATAGACACAAAGTTGTGTATCCTGTACAATTGAAATATTGTGGCCAGGCATGATGGCTCACGCCTGTAATCCCAGCACTTTGGGAGGCTGAGGCAGGAGGATCATTTGAGATCTGGAGTTTGAGACCAGTCTGACCAACACGGTGAAACCCTGTCTCTACTAAAAATACAAAAATTATTAGCTGGGTGTGGTGGCACACATCTGTAGTCCCAGCTACTTGGGAGGCTGAGGCAGGAGAATCACTTGAACCCAGAAGGTGGAGGTTGCAGTGAGCTAAGATCATGCCACTGGACTCCAACTTGGGTGACAGGGTGAGACTGTCTCAAAAACAAAAAACAAACAAAAAAACCCATTGTGCCTATTGATTAGCAACTTTCCATTTTCCCCATACCCCTGCCCCTAACAATAACTATTCTACCCTCTGTTTCTATGAGTTTGCCTATTTTAGACACTTCATGTAAGTGAAATTATGCAGTATTTGTCCTTTCGTGACTGGCTCATTTCACTTAATATAATGTTCTCAACGTTTATACATGTTGTTCCAT
The DNA here is from genome assembly GCF_003255815.1 of Theropithecus gelada. Classification (NCBI taxonomy): domain Eukaryota; kingdom Metazoa; phylum Chordata; class Mammalia; order Primates; family Cercopithecidae; genus Theropithecus; species Theropithecus gelada. Next base: position 120,325,590 of record NC_037679.1, on the reverse strand, counting down.
GTTGCAGGCTTCCTTGTATGACTAAATAGTATTCTATTACATGTCTATATGACATTGTTAAAAATCCATTCATCTGTCAATGAACACTTAGTGTCTACAGCTTGACGATTATAAATAGTGCTGCAATGAACATGGGAATGGTAATATCTCTTTGACATCCTGATTTCAGTTCTTTTGGACAAATACCAAGAAGTGAGTTTGCTGAATCCTATGGTAGTTCTATTTTTAATATTTTGAAAAATCTCCATACTTTTTTTCATAGTGGCAGCACCATTTTGCATTCCCCTCCAACACTGTATAAGGATTCAAATTTCTTTACATTTTATCAACATGTGTTGTCTTTGTGTGTGTGTGTGTATTTTTATAATAGTCATCCTAACCAGTGTGAGGTGATATCTCATGGTGGTTTATATTTGCATTTCCCTGATAACTAGTGACACAGGGCATCTTTTCATAAACCTTTTGGCCATTTGTATGTCCACTTTGGAAAAATGTGTATTCAAGTCTTTAGCCCAATTATTTAAGCAGGTTATTCATTTTTTTGTTGTTGTTGTTTTTTGTTTTTATTTTTGTTTTTTTACTACTGAGTTATTGGAGTTTCTTATATATAAGCCTTCTTACACATTTTGGAAATTAACCTTTTATCAGAAATATGGTTTGCAAATATTTCCCAATTTTATAGGTTATCTTTTCACTCTGTTGACTGTTTCTTTGCTGATAGAAGCTTTTTAGTTTGAGGCAGTCCCACTTGTCTATTTTGCTTTGTTACCTATGTTTTTTTGGTGTCATATCCACAAAATTATTGTCAAGGCCAACGTCATGAAGATTTCTCCCTATGTTTTCTTCTAGGAGTTTTACAGTTCCAGGTCTTACCTTTAAGACTTTAATCCATTTTGAGTTGATTTTTTGTGTATGGTATAAAATAAAGGTCCAATTTTATTATTTTGCATGTGGATTTCCAGCTTTCTCAACACCATTTGTTGAAGAGACTATCCTTTCCCCATTTGTATATTGTTGACATCATTGTTAAAGATCAGTTGACCATATATGTGTGGGTTTACTTCTGGATAACTGGTCTATATGTCTGTCTTTATCCCACTACCACACTCTTTTGATTAGTATAACTTTGTGTTATATTTTGAAATCAGAAACTCTGATGCCTCTACCTTTGTTAGTTTTCAAGATTGCATTGACTGTTCAGGTTCTTTTGTGGCTCCATATGAACTGTGGAATTGGGTATTTTTTTCTATTTCTATAAAAAATGTCATTGGAATTTTGATAGGAATTGCATTGATCTGTAGATCATTTGGGGACATTTTAACAATATTAAGTATTCAAATCCATGAATGTAGGATGTCTTTCCATTTGTTTGCATCTTCTTTGATATCTTTTATCAGTGTTTTGTAGTTTTTCAGGATATAAGTCTTTTACTTTCCTACTTTAGTTGTATTCCTAAAAATCTTATTTTTTGATGTTATTGTAAGTGGGATTGTTTTCTTACTTTCTCAGATAGTTCATTATTAGTGAACTATGTTCATCAATGTTTTGTAGTTTTCAGTATACAAGTCTTTTACTTTCCTAGTTAATTTCATTCCTAAAAATCTTTTTTCATGTTATTGTAAATGGGATTGCTTTCTTAGTGTCTCAGATAGTTCATTATTAGTTTACAGAAATGTAATTGATTTTCATATGTTAATTTTGTTTCTTATAGCTTTACTGAATTTATTATTTGTAACAGTTTTTTAGTGGAGTCTTTAGGCTTTTCTATATAAAATAATGTCATCTGAAAATACGGACAATTTTACTTATTCCTTTCTAATTTGGGTACCTTTTATTTCTTTTTCTTGCCTAGTTACTCTGGCTAGGACTTCCAGTACTCTGTTGAATAGAAAGGACTTGGTATCTATGCCTTCTTTCTGATCTTAGTGAAAAAGCTTTCAGTTTTCACCATTGACTATGATGACAGCTGTGAGCTTTCTGTATGTAACATTTATTATGTTGAGGTACTTTCTTCCTATTCCTAGTTTGCTGAGGGTTTTTATCATGAAAATGTGTTGAATTTTATCAAATTATTCTGCATCTATTGAGATAGTCATGTAATTTTATCCTTTATTCTGTTAATGTGATGTATCACATTAATTAATTTTCATATATTAAACCATCCTTGCATCCCAGGGATAAATCCCACTTATATGCTGTTGAATTGGTTTGCTGGCATTTTGTTGAAGATTTTTGTAGGTATGTTCATCAGGACTATTAGCATATAGTTTTCTTATAGTGTCTTTGTTTAGTTTTGGTATCAAGGTATTGCTGGCTTCATAAAAATGAGTTTGGAAGTGTTAGTTCCTTTTCAATTTTTGAAAAGAGTTTGAGAAAGCTTGGCATTAATTCTTCTTTAAATGTTTGGCAGAATTCACCAATGAAGCCATCTGGACCTGGAATTTTCTTCGTTAGGAGGTTTTTGATTACTGGCTGCTATGACTTGAGTGTGTACCCCAAAGTTCATGTGTTAGAAACTTAATCCCCAATGCAACAATGTTGAGAGGTGGGGCCTTTAAGGGATGATTATGTCATGAAGGCTCTGCCTTCATGAATGGGATAAAAGCATTAGCCTTATCACAGGAATGGGTTATTTATCATAGAAGTTGGTTCCTGATAAAGGGATGAGTTTGGCTTCTTTCCATTTACTTTTGCCCTCTTACCCTTCTGCCTTCCATCAGGGGATAATGCAGCACTAAGGCCCACTAAGATGCCAACAGCATGCTCTTGGACTTCCCAGCCTCCAGAACTGTGAGCCAAATAAATTTCTTTTCTTTATAAATTATCCAGTTTCAGGTATTCTGTTGTAGCAACACAAAATGGACTAGGATGCTGATTCAATCTCCTTATTAGTTACAGATCTGTTCAGACTTTATACTTCTTCGTGATGCAGTCTTGGTAGATTATATGTCTAGGAATGTATCCATTTCTTCAAGATTATCCAGTTTGTTGGCATTCATAATAGTCTCTTATGATCCTTTTTGTTCCTGTGGCATCAGTTGTAATGTTTTCTCTTTTACTTCTGATTTTATTTGAATTCTGTCTCTTTTTTCTTAGTCTAGCTAAAGGTGTGTCAACTTAAAAAATCCAATTCTTGGTTGTAATTATTTTTCTGTTGACTTTCTATTATATATTTCATTAATTTCTTCTCTAATATTTATTATTTACTTCCTTCTGTTAACTTTGGGCTTAGTTTGTTCTCCTAGTTTGTTGAGGTGTAAAGTTAGAGATATTTTTTCTTTTTTAATGTAGGTATTTATTACTATAAACTTTTCTCTTAGAACTGCTTTTGCTGCATCTCATTAGTTTGGTATATTGTGTTTTCAGTTTGTTTGTCTCAAGATGTTTTCTAATTTTCCTTTTGATTTCTTCTTTAACCCATTAGTTGCTCAAAAGCTATTGTATATTGTATTGCAGTCTTATAAGTTGAGAACTTTTGACACACACACGCACACACCCCCACACACATACATATGCACATATAACAAACTTCCCATTTAAGATGTAGACTATTTTCATCTCTTCAGAAAATTATTTTGTGTTCCTTTATGATCTCCTATCCCCTTTCACAGCTCTCAATCACTGATCTGATTTCAGCCAATCACTGATCTGATTTCTATCATCATAGATTAATTTTTGCCAGTTCTAGAAATTCTTAGAAATGCAATCATACAGTATATAATCTCTCATAAGTGGACTATTTTGCTTAGAATGATGTATTTTATATTTATCCATGTTGTTCTATGTATCAGTAGTTTGTATCTTTCTATTGCTAAGAATTTCATTGTATGGAAATACCCCAATGTATTTGTTTTATTTATTTGTAGTTGGCGATTTGTGGTGTTTTCCAAACTTTTAACAAATAAAGTTGCTATAAATATTTTTCTATAAGTTATTTATTTATTTATTTTTGCACGCACTTTTTGTCTTGTGGGTAGATATCTAGGAGCAGAATTGCTGAGTGGTTTGGAAAGTTTATATTTCACATTTAGAAATCTGCCAAACTGTTTTCCAAAGTTGCTATACTGTTTTGAAGAGTTCCAGTTGTTCTAAATTCTAACCAACAGTTGGAATTTTCAGTCCTTTTACTGTTAGCAATTCTGATGAGTATAAGATATTTTGTGGTATTAATTTTCATTTCTCTGACGCTTAATGATATTGAAGATCTTTTCATGTGTTTATTGGCCATTTAGCTCTTCTTTTGTGAACTCTTCATTCACATTTTGCCTATTTTTGTTTTATCTTCTTACTGCTGAGTTATAAGAGCTTTTAATATACTCTGGTTACAAGTTCTTTTCCAGATATGTGCATTGAAAATATTTTCTCCTAGCTGGGCGCGGTGGCTCACGCCTGTAATCCCAGCACTTTGGGAGGCCAAGACGGGCGGATCACGAGGTCAGGAGATCGAGACCATCCTGGCTAACATGGTGAAACCTCGTCTCTACTAAAAATGCAAAAAATTAGCCAGGCCTGGCGGAGGGCACCTGTAGTCCCAGCTACTCGGAGGCTGAGGCAGGAGAATGGTGTGAACCTGGGAGGCGGAGCTTGCAGTGAGCCGAGGTCGCGCCACTGCACTCCAGCCTGGGCGACAGAGCAAGACTCTGTCTCAAAAAAAAAAAAAAAAAAAAAAATTTCTCCTGTTTGTGGCTTGTGTTTTATTTTCATTTTTGAAGAACAGAGGGTTTTAATTTTATATAAAGTCCAATTTATAATTTTTATAGCTAATAAAGTTAATATTTGTGTAAATCATGAAGTATAGACATCCATTTGTTTTTAAGACTCTAAATAGCTTAGTATTTATAACTGGTTATAGTTCAGGTAATAAAGAGCACAGGACAAAAGCCAACAAATGTATATTTCAAAAGCTTAATTACAAAACAACATATCTTAAACCAAGAGCTTTGAGGTTTAGTAAATGGGTCACAGGTACAAAGTAATCATTTTCTAAAGCGGAAGATGGCACAGTATATCCATGTGTCGTATCCATGTTGTTTCGCATTTAAAGCCTTGAGAAGGAGTCTTCTAGACGGTTTGCTTAGCATTTGTTTTTCCACCTGTTGACTCCTTCCCAGGAAGAGATTTGAAACCCATGCCGCTCTAGTAATCTGCTTCCATGTGACTGAGGCTGTAGGATAGCAAAGTAACTACAGGTTAACAAAAGTAATTTTGTTGATACTTATTTGAAAATGCAGATGAATGGCAGTTTTGAAAATAATGTAGAAACATGCAGAAAAGTGACCTTCTAACCCTTTTATGTTGGGCAGAAGCATGGTGCTCCTCTACGCCTTGCTATTGTATAGGCAGATTAGGGACAGACAGCATAAGAGATTTCATTAACTCAGCTGGTCATGAATATCATCAGTCTGTGCCCTGGATGTTAGAGGAACTGTGTTTGAATTCAGCTCACTTTGACTTTCAGTGAATAAATTACCCTTTCTGAATATCTGTGTTTTAGTTTGTAAAGGAGGGATGCTATCTTTGATGTTTGTTGTAATCATTAAATGATATAACACATGAGAAAACACCTAGTACATGGCGTTGTCTTATCTGCACAGGGTAAATACTTGATAGATGTTTGTTGAATCTGAATAAGTTGGATATTCAAGGTTGTTATTTAAACCAGAATATTCTATGAAAGCTACTGCAGGCTGTTAGCACCTTATCTCAAGGTAGCCTTTCAGACTTCTCTGTTTACTGGCCAGGATCCTCTGGGAATGTACTACCAGATAGTCACTTTTGAGCAGGAAAAAAAAAAAAAGTCCTATCAAAAAATGAAGAAGAAAATATAAAAAACATAAGGTATTTCCCAAAGTGGCATTCATCTGTTGGTGGGGTTTCACCTCTGGAGTAGGTTTCACACTAGGTTTCACACTTGGGCAGGCAGAGTAGATTATGTTGGCTGGGTGACCTTGGAGGGAGAGAAAAAAAGCCATAAGGGAAACATTAATGAGAAAGAAGCAGAATGCAAGGTCAGAAAGTCAGTGCTTTCTTATTTCACATTTAGCCTTTATCTTAGATCGTTAATGCTTCAACAGATTTTTCCACGTCACAGCAGGCAGACCTAGCATTCTGCCGGATAATATAGACAATTCAGAAACCAGTGTCTATTCTCTGCAAAGAGTAAGCCGGATAGATATAAAATACTAATTCAGGACCAAAATGATTGACAGACCATGAGCATTTTAGAGTTCAAAAGGAAGCGATATGGAGAATGGGGCTGCCCATGAAGGGCTTCAAAACAAGGGTTAGAAATATGATAGACATGCTCTCAGGGATGGATTAAACCTGGAAGGACACAAAGGAAACAAGGCTCCCCTGGGTCTTTAGGCCTTCATAAGTCTCAGTTCTAGTGTTACTCTACCGCTGTTACCCTTCTTGCTCTAATAAGTTGCTATCTCCAAAAAGAAATGGGTAAACTTGACATCCAACATTATACTCCACTATGATATCTTCAGCTATCATGTGGGTTCTTAAACTTTTAAAAAAAAAGAGGTACTATATTATTTTTCAAGTTCTCCTTTCCCCTGCAGCCCTGGCATAAGTAACTGGGTATGTGGGGCTGGAGGTAAGATTGAAGGGGTGAATAGGCATGGCATGATTTCAGCATCAAAGACTTCTCTTCACTGAAAATTACATCTCTCCCATGATACTGACCCTGTGCTTCCGATAAAGCTTACGGGTTTGTCTTCCAAAACTGATGTATTTTCCAGAGCCTCTCTCATCTCCAAATCCATAAACATATTGAAACTTTAAGATTGGACTCTGCTTAGACTAATAACCGAGACCTCCTAACCCACAGGACTGTCTAATAAGTAGCACATCAGCTCCTTCAATATCTACCCGTGGGATCAAAGTAGAGGTTGTAGTGGAGCCATTGTGGAAACATAGTGGAGGTGGGGGATAAAAACACAGGCTTGTATCATCTAAAATGACTAAGCCCAAAGAAGGAATGGGGGAAACAAGAGAGTGTGAACATGAAGGAAAGTTCACTAAAGATATAGACAAAAAGAGCATTTTGTTTTTGTTTTTGTTTTTTGTTTTTTGTTTTTTGTTTTGAGATAGAGTCTCACTCTGTTGCCCAGGCTGGAGTGCAGTGGCGCAATTTCGGCTCACTGCAAACTCCAGCTGACTGCAACTTTGGCTTCCCGGGTTCAAGTCATTCTCCTGCCTCAGCCTCCCAAGTAGCTGGGACTACAGGCATCCGCTACCCAAAAAAAGAAGCATTTTTAAGACAAGAGAATAAAATCTTATTGTTGGCAATACCCGTTCCTTATAGACAGGCTCTTTCAGTTTGCCCACTTTAGGGTGGCATTTGGTTGACTAGCCCCTCGTCCATGCAATACTTTCTTGTTGCTGGTATAAATCACTACTCTGGGCATATTATCTTTTGTTAGTTTCCATCCCCATTGTAGAACCTGAGGGGTCAGATAGAGAACAGCAGCATGGGTAATGGTGTAGAGTTGAGATGAACCGTGGCTTTGGTTGAGAGATCAGATTTATCAATGTGGAAGACTCATGGGGAGAAACAATGGAAGATTCATTCATTAAGTTGATACTTGCAAAGCCCTCACTTCCACTACATGGAAAGACAGATAATAGAGAGTAAAAGACTGAAGACACTGAAAAGTCAAAAAGAAGATAGAAGTGAATACATTTTCCTCTGGATCTCAGTAGTAAAGGTGAAAGTATACATGTCAAGGAGTAAGTAATCTCAGGCAAACACTGGAGAGTTATTCATGAAAACTTGTACTGAGAATTCACTACCTGGCAAGCAGTTTTCTATGAGCTACAGAGGGGCTGTGTGATGAAGGAGAGGGGAGTGGGAGACAACAAGGAGTGAAATATAAACCTGACAGTCAAAAGGTTTAAAGTTTATGGGAGAATCAGATAAACAAATAAGAAAAGTATAATGTTCCAAATGCCATAGTAAAAACATAAATCCACCGAGAAGTCCCCTTCTCAGTTCCCCCTAATCTGGGTCCTGACGTTGGCATGAGACCTGCTTTGGCTGAGAGTTTAACCACCTTTGAAGTTCAGTCCTCAGATTATCAGGCTGGGCTCTTTCTCTTCTTGCAGCTTCAGGAGATGAGGACTTCTGCATGAAAACAACAGAACCACTGTTCAATTATCTGTTACTCAGATATTTGTTGTGTTTCTGCAGAGCATCAATGGCCTTAGCAATCAGTATTGAGGAATATCATTATCCTTTTAGCTATAATTTCCTTTGTATGTCTCAGAAACCTGATACATCATACCCTCTAGTGCATTCTTTTCTACCAGTACACCTTCCCAGTTCACCACCAGTAAAAGTTTAACCATCAGATCAACACACTGGGCCAGGGGCTATCTGTGATCCATCTTCCACCAGCAATGGTATCCAGTACCCTCACTGCCAGCTGGAAATGAGACTGTAACTTACTGCGTATTTCCTTGGACTACTCTTACACTGGGTTCTCTAGAAGGAGACACTAAGACACATTTTGGGGTCAAGCCACTCATTATGGATGAACACCCAAAAAGGAAGAACAAAGAAGCAGGATTAAACAGAGAAAGTTGAAGATGACAGGGAGCTTAAGAGTTAAGATTCCAAGTCGATAATCCTGCAGTGGCTGAAACAACCAGGCCTTTAGACCCACTTTTCTCTGGCATGGATGTGGACCACTCCTGCAAGGATGCAAGACAAGGCAACTGAGGCAGACCCTAAAGAAGATGACAGCTGGACAGTATCAGCTAATCACACTGTCCACAACTGGGTGGCAGGTCATTCCTTGAAAGGGGATCTGGACCACCTACCATAGGCCTGAGCTAAGACAGAATGCAATCAGGAGATGACAGATGATAGACAGATTGACAAATGGATATAGAGATGTGTGTATGCATATATACACACACACATATGTATACATGTAGACCAGAGAGAAGAGGAAGGAGGAGGCGGAGAAGGAGAAAAAGAAATTATGGAATAACATTAATATTACCTATAAATCTAGAAGATTAATTTGCAAAGATCAAGGATTATGTGGCTGGATATTTGAAGAAAATAAAGTATTTGGATATACTGGCCAGGAGAAACGTTTTAAGCCTTCTGACAGAATTTTAAAATCTCCCTAATGTTGCAGATCAGTTGGACTTTATAGTGTAAATTTACAGAAGGCCTGTCCCATAAGATTTTGAGTCTTTATCTCACAGCCTCATATTATCAAAGGCAGGTCTAGAGAACATAGTGGGTGCAGACCAGTTTGGGGGTGGCATGATGGATGTGACTAAGTGCCAAATGGATAAAAGTGTCTAGGATGATGGGGACATTGTTGTAATTGCTGACCATGGACTTTAAGCTGAATGGAGCATTGAGTGGAGTCAGAAGGGCTGCTGTGTCCTGGTGTGACGGAAAAATGTGATAAGTGATTTAATCTAGCAGAAGGGTAGAAGAGGATTTTTAGTTCTTATGAGTGAGTGGAAGAGAGAACAGATGGAAAGGTTTCAAGAGAAAGATGAAAGGACCAATTTGAAATCTTGATTGGGACATCTCCCATGAAAAGACCCAGGATAAAGCTATGCAGGTGGAAGGCTGGTATGGATTCGAGATGAAGGCTGCTAAAATCATATAAGGCAAGAGAATGTGAGCAATGTTATCATCATTGTCATCAAGATGCTTTTAGCAAAGCCTGGAATAATCAGATTTGAATTTCAGGTTCTGCACAGAGCAAGGTAGTAGATGCCGTATCTGGCCACTAGGAATTTACAATCTGTCTCTTCTGGGAGGAGATGAAAACCAGTCTCCCCATTCCTGGAAAAAAGACCTCTCTTGTTTTTTGCAAACTGAGAGGAACCAGGAAAACATTTTGGTGACAGGTATTAGCCTAAAATGCTAAAATATCTTGAAGCCTACTTTGGTGGACTGAGGGACAGAACACATTTTTAAAAACAGACGTCGAATGGCTTCTTCCTCTTTCACTTTCTGCCACAATGTCTGCTAGGCAAGGAAAATGACTCATTAATAAATTTAGCCCCAGAGGCCTGACTCATTCAGAAACCTCTTAACAACCACCTCACCCAATCTTACTCTACTTTAGCTAATGATATTCTCCAGCTTAGGCTGTCAGAATTATGCCTTACACATGGGTAATGGGTTTTATAGCTTGTACTAGAAGTACACTAATAGTATGAATTCACATTTTAGTGATGTTAAAGCTGAATGAAGTGAATCACCTAAGGCTAAACATCGAAGAGAGGATTAGATCGTACTTCTTATCCCCAAAATAGCAAGTGTCCACAGCAAAGCACTTAGCTTTAGAGCAGACACTCCAGTTGATAGGTTAAGGTCTGAACCCAGTGACCTCACAGAAATAACTACTACCAAATTTGAAGAAGTGGTAGCAGCTGTTTTAATAAGCAATTGAAGGGTAGGAATCATTTTTTATGAAATTTTGTATTTTCTGTACCTAGCACAGAACTTGGTAATAGATATTCAAAACAGATGTTTGTTAAATGATTGAATAAATGAAGTATCTTAAATATCAATTTTTTTGTGATCACTGTCATCCCAGAGAGGAAATAAGAAAATGCATACTTTCTAGCTAAGGCAAACTGTGCAGTTCCAGCAGTGAAGTGTGCTCAAATCTAAGTATCAAGGATAAAGAAATCTATTGCATTGCAGATCTTCAGTATCCTTGATCTTATTCTTTTGATTCGTTTTGATGCTAATATCCATGTAGTTTCTGGAGCAGAGGTAGGGGAGGAGCTCAACGTGATTTCAAACAGACCTCCAGTTTCCTAGCTTGGACTCCCCAAAGCTTCAACTTTTTATATTTATCATCTAAATCTCAGAAGTTTCTATTGCATCATCTGTGGTATTAGTCAAGGTAGAGAATCATTGTGTATCATTGAGAAGTCAAATCCAACCAATTCATATTTACTGGCACATCTATAAGAAAGTAATTGAAGAGTTATAAGGTATAGGCTTTGCCTCAGGTCTTTTAATCTACCTGGGAGGAAGCGATATGAAAAATATGAAAAGATGACAATAAAAGTTGTAAATAGCAATTCAAGATAAATACTTGTCACAGGGCAACACATGACATTCATTTCCCCTTTTCTTGATTCCTACCAGACCTCAACTTTATTAAAGTATCCACTCCTCCTAGGTGATATGGGGGAGGTTCAGGTGTAGGTCCTAATTAGTATAAGACTTAGCATGTGCATTCTGATTGAGCCAACATTGGTGACATGCCAATGCTGCTGGACCAGTTACTGCTGGACCAGTAACGGTAGCAATGCTACTGCCAGCAATAGGCATGTGACCGGTGTTGGCTCAGTCAGACTGAAAGGAGAGACTGAGTCACTGCCTGGGGAGAGAGTTCCTGCTCTCTGCCACTAGGTGTAAACAAAGAAGTGCATCTCCCTAGCTGCTTTTGACGGCCATCTTATGCCCATGAAGAAAGCAGACATTGGATGGCAGTGTGGAGAAAACATGGATCTCCAACAACTCTTTTAAGTTCCCAAATCAACCTTGGAGCCTGTCCTAACTCAGGGCTCTTGCTGTGTGAGAAAATAAATTTCCCTTCTTGCTTAAGGTGGTTTGGTGGGGGATTTGTTTCCAGTAGGATTTCGAAGAGACAATGACCAATTGCCAAATGCGTGGGCAGATAATAATTACCGAGAGTCCAGAATGAGAAGAGTTCACATCAGGCTAGAGCGGTCAGGACAGCATTCAGAGAAACAGACGTGTTAAGAATGAATAGGGTTTGTACAGAGGAAGCGGCAGGAGAAAAGCATTCCAGTCAAAAATCAGAAGATGGAGGGAGTTTTAGGAGCAGAAAAGGAGTAGGGAGTGCAGAGCTGGGAAGGCAATGTCAGAAGATTTCAGAAGACCTTGAATTCTTACCACATGAAAGTCCCTGGAACCTTTCTATTTAGGCAGGAAGGCTTTAGGGGATCAAATTTTAACATGAGATTTGAGGGGACAAACACCCCAACTTCAGCAATGGCTATGCCCCATGGTTAGCACTGAGGTTGTTTTAAGGGAAGTCAAATAAGAGGTTGATATATACGCTATACAAAGAGCTGTTTGAAGTTGACAAGAAAAACGCAAACAATCCAATAGAAAAATGAGTAAATGGTTAACCATCATGAAAGGGTGCTTGAATTCCCTAAAATTATGGAACTGCAAATTAAAGAATCTGTGAGGCCGGGCACGGTGGCTCACGCCTGTGATCCCAGCACTTTGGGAGGCTGAGGAGGGCGGATCACAAGGTCAAGAGATCAAGACCATCCTGGCCAACATGGTGAAATCCCGTCTCTATTAAAAATACAAAAATTAACTGGGCTTGGTGGCGAGTGCCTGTAGTCCCAGCTACTCAGGAGTCTGAGGCAGGAGAATTGCTTGAACCCAGGAGGCAGAGGTTGCAGTGAGCCAAGATCACAGCACTGTACTCCAGCTTGGCAACAGAGCAAGATTCCATCTCAATAAATAAATAATAAAAAATTAGTGAAGTATCAACTTCTATGGCAAAAGTTAAAAAGAACTCTACTATCTAGCATTGGTGAGCATGTAGGGAAAACTGTACTTTTATATATTACTGGAGAAAATATGAAGACTTACTTGCAGCCTTATTTAGTGGAGGCAAAATGACAACATCTTTTAAAATTAAAAATGCATATAGCCTTCACTCCAACCATCCACTTCGGGTTTTAATGTTATAGAAAACAAATACAGAAAGACATAAGTACACAGATATATATTGCAATGCTGCTTGTATGAGGGGGAAGAAATGGGAAAAAAGAGAAAACTCATAAAAAGAAGAGAGACTGAATAAATTGCAGAATATTATATGCCATCACAATCAATTGGTGCTGTTGTCAGTTGACATGGAAAGATTTACATGGGAATAATGATGGCTTAGATTTGTCTAGTGCTTACTAGGTGATAGGTGTGATTTCAAGTTCTTTACATATATGGCACACCTCATCTTATTGCACACACTTTACTGTGCTTCACAAATACCACATTTTCACAAGTGGAAGATGTGTGGCAGCCTGGCACGGAGCAAGTCTATCAGCACCATTTTTCCAACCATGTGCTCACTTCCTGTCTCTGTGTCACATTTTGGTAATTTTCACAATATTTCAAACTTTTCATTATTATTATATCTGTTATGGTGATCTGTGATCCATGATTTTTTAAAAATTTTACTATTATAATTGTTTTGGGGCATCACAAACTGGACCCGTTTAAGACAGCAAACTTAATCAATGTTGTGTGTGTTCTGCCTACTCCACCAACCGGCTGTTCCCCTATTTCTCTACCTCTCCCCCAAGTCCCTGAGACACAAAAATATTGAAATTAGGTCAATTAATGACCCTGCAATGGCCTCTAGCTGTTAAAGTGAAAGGAAGGGTCACACTTCTCTTACTTTAAATCAAAACCAGAAACGATGAAACTTGGTGAGGAAGGCATGTCAAAAATCAAGGCAGGTCAAAAGCTAGGCTTCTTATATCAAACATTTAGCCAAGATGTGAATGCAGAAGAAAGGTTCTTGAAGGAAATTAAAAGTGCTACTCCAGTGAACACACACATTACGAGAAATTGAAACAGCCCTATTGCTGATATGGAGAATGTTGGAGTGGTCTGGAAAGAAGATCAAAGCAGCCACAACGTTCCTTTAAGCCAAAGCCTAATCCAGAGCAAGGCCCTAACTCACTTCAAGTCTATGAAGGCTGAGAAGAATGAGGAAGCTACAGAAGAAAATGTTGAATTTTGCAGAGGTTTGCTCTTGAGGTTTAAGGAAAGAAGCCCTTTCCATAAACTCCCAGAGCCCAGAGTTGTGGGGACAGGAAGCAGAGGTCTCCCAAGTGGGTCACTGGGAGTGATGGGAAGCAAGGCCATTCTTATGGCCACACTGTGTTTCCCAGATCCATTTATTCTACCTACTGGGGCCACAGCACAATACAATGGTCATTGATTTATGGCTGCTATTCTTACCAAGGATTCTCCAAGATGATTAATCCTGAATGCACTAAGACATCCATTCTACATAACGGATTAACTTTCTGCCTAAGAGTCTAGGGTAGTATTAGCTGTGGACCATCCTTGGAAGAAACAGGAGAATGGAGAAAATAGTTATGCAAATCGTTTTCAGTATGCCTTAACTCTCTCATGGAATTCTGATTTAGAAAGACAGAAGGTGTATCCCATATCCTACAAGACAGCATCTCATCTATACAAGTTAATATCTCCAAGTAGGTACTATGCTTCTGAAAGACCATTTCATCATTGTATCTGGCTAGTAACTTCTGGATGATGCATTGTGTGATAAGGCCAGTAGATTTTATGATCATATATTCACTGCCACGTCTTCTTTGCTATAAAACAGTGGTTCTCTAGCATTGGTGTATATTAACATCACCTGAAGAAGGACTGAGTGGGGATAGTGGGCATGGTTAATGGGTACAGAAAGATACATACAGTTGAAAAGAATGAATAAGACCTAGTATTTGATAACACAACAGGGTGACTATAACCAATAATTATTGTACATTTTAAAATAACTTAAAGAGTACAACTGGATTGTTTATAACACAAAGGATAAATGCTTGAGAGAATAGATACCCCATTTTCCATGATACGATTATTGCTTATTGTATGCCTGTATCAAAGTATTTCATGCACCCCATTAATATACATACCTACTATGTACCCACAGTTAAAAAGAAGACCACCTGATGGGCTTGTTAAAACACAGATTTATGGGCGCTGTCTCAGAGTCTCATTCAGTAAGTCTGGGGTGGGACCCAAGAATTTGCATTTCTAATAAGTTCCCAAGTGATGCTGATGCCACTGGTCCAGAGACAACACTTTGAGAACCACTGCTTGACTGCTTGGGTTCCTTTGTCCAGTGCATTATTACACAAGCTGCTAAGTCAATGCATCGAACACTCTACAAGCGTTTGGATAGTACTGCAGGTTGTAGCCCCACAGGCAGGAAAGACAAACCCATACCCAGAATATGTGCCACTGTTCCTTCCAAGTGGAGGGGATCCAATGTAATCAACTTACCATCAAGTGGTAGGTTGAACTCCTGGAAGGACTGGGTCATATCAGGGGCCTGACGATGGCAGTCTGACAATTGTCAGTGGGAGTATCTAGATCAGCTTTGGTGAGTGGGAGCCTACGCTGTTGAACTCATGAATAGCTTCCAATCATGCTACTACAGTACTTCATTCACACACACATTGTGCCAGCACTCTCACCAATGAGAGAGGCTTGCTGGTGTCAACTAGCTAAGTCGTTCTGTCTGCTTGATATTTTAGTGCTCTGTTTGTGGTTAATGCTCTCTGGTAAGTGGATAGTATGGATACAATGATTTTCACATTGTGTGCATTCCAGTAAGACCATTCACATGCCTCTTTCTCAGATTTCATTGTCCAGTCTTTCAATCTTTCTCTTTCCAGACCCCTGACAAAGCAGCTGAACCATTTACTACTGCCTATGAACCCACCTGTATTCTTACTGCAGGCCACTTTCTTTTCTACATGAAGTAGCTGACCAGGTATACCACCTGAGGCTCTGCCTATTGGGAGGATTTCTATTGACTGCTGTGTTTCAAGGTGTTCTCTGAGTAAGGTAGCAGCACTCACTTTTGGCTTGTACCCACAAGCTCAGCCTTTTTTTTTTCCTCCATCACTTGGTTATAAGGGACTTTCATGCAGCCACAGGTGTGAGCTGAGAGATGTGGCCAGACAGTGGGGGGTGACATGGGAGTCCAAGTCACCTGCTTGTGTGACTTCCTTGTTCCTTCTGGCCTTGCTTGTGACCTGTCCTGGATGTGTTATTTCCCTCTTACAATGGATTGTGGCTGATCCACCTGACTTTATGACTTGGTGAGTCTGCTAGGACCCAGGTCATGGGCAATTCTGACCACATGTTCACTTGCTGTTCCATTGTCAGGGATTTCATCTCTACCATAGTCGAGTAGCATTTAAGTAGTTATCTTTTGAAAGGTGTATAATTCTCTGCTGTACATAGTAGGCCTTAATCTAAAACCCTTGGAGTCTATATTGTGATTCTCCTACTAGTCTTGCCTTAAACACCACATGACAGCTTTTCTTACCATGGATGTCTCTAATATTATAGCGTCTGCTGGGTCATATTGTCCAAAAAGCAGGGTGGCCTGGACCACAGTCTGGACCTGCTACAGAGCTCTTCCTTGCTCTGGGCCTGTCTCAGAGCTGGACACCTATGTCACCCAATAAATGGGTTTTATTAGCATTCTCCCATCCTCACAATGCCTAGTTAATCCTTTCAGCAGTATATGGCTACCAGAGTAAGTGATGGTAGGACCCTTTGGGGAAGGACTGGGTGATTCATTACCATCTGTTTGCTGTGGTGTTGCAGTGTCCTGTCTCCCAGGAAAGCATCTCCTTCTTATAATGGGTTCTGTGTTTGAAAACTAGTTCAGACCAGAAACTGAGTCATGAACTTACCTTCTTTGTTCCTTTCAGTCTTTACTTCCAATCTTTCAGAAAGTCTGTTGGCTTCATCTACAAAGTGTCCATTTAGGCTTGCTTTCTCTCTCTCTTTCTTTCTCTCTCTCTTTCTTTCTTTCTTTCTTTCTTTCTTTCTTTCTTTCTTTCTTTCTTTCTTTCTTTCTTTCTTTCTTTCTTTCTTTCTTCCCCTTCCTTTCCTTTCCTTTCCTTTCCTTTCCTTTCCTTCCCTTCCCTTTCCTTTCCCTTTCTCTCCCTTCCTTCCTTCCTTCTTTTCTTTTTCTTTCTTTCTTTCTCTTTCTTTCTTTCTTTCTTTCTCTTTCTTTCTTTCTTTCTTTCTCTCTCTTTCTTTCTTTCTTTCTTTCTCTTTCTTTCTTTCTTTCTTTCTTTCTCTCTCTTTCTTTCTTTCTTTCTCTCTCTCTCTCTCTTTCTTTCTTTCTTTCTTTTTGATAGAGTTTCACTCTTGTTGCCCAGGCTGGAGTGCAGTGGCACTATCTTGGCTCACTGCAACCTCCGCTTTCCGGCTTCCAGCAATTCTCCTGCCTCAGCTTCCCAAGTAGCTGGGATTACAGGCACCAACCACCACGCCCGGCTAATTTTTATATTTTTAGTAGAGACGGGGTTTTGCCATGTTGGTCAGGCTCATCTCGAACTCCTGACCTTATGATCCACCCACTTTGGCCTCCCAAAGTGCTGGGATTACAGGCATGAACCACCTAACCCAGCCCACTTAGCCTTTCTATTCTAGGTGCTTAGGATTACAGAAGTAAAGAGAAAAACCCCAGAATCCATGTTGCATATATTTTAGTGAGTTATGCAGACCACAGATATGAATAGGTAAACATATAATATCAGATGACAAGCACATGAAGGAGAATAAATTGGGATAAGAGACTACAGCATGATGGGGGCAGGGAGTGGAAGTGGGGTGGAGTGGGCTGTGCTTTTGTAGATAGGGTGGCCAGGGCAGGTCTCTTTGAAAAGGTGACATTTAGGTAGAGACATACCTCAGGTGGAGAACTAAGGCAAGTGAGTGAATGGAGGAAGTGTATTCCAAACCCTGCCTAGTTATCTCCATCTACATTCCTGCCATCCTAGCTCGTGGTGCCACTGTCAGCAACCTCCTGACTAGTGTTCCTGTTTTGATCTTCCCATTTGCACAATCCATTCAACATGTAGCAAATGATCTTTCCAAAGCATAAGTTTAATTCAAGCCACTCATCTGCTGAAAACCTTCCAATGCCTTCCTATTGCACTTAGAAAGAAACCCAAACTCCTCACCGTTACTCTCAAGTTTCCACATCATCTGGCCCTGTCTACCTTTCTAACCTTATTTCTTCCCACCTTCCTCTCACTGACCACCCTCTAGTCACTCTGGCTTATTTTCTATTTGAAACTGTGGAGGTAGGGTTCTCCCTCAGTGCTATCATGTGTGGCTCCCTCTGCTCAGATTATTTCCGCCCCCCGCCCCACCGCCCCCGATCCCTTAACACTTTGGATTCATCTTACAATTCAGAACTCATCTCCTATGTCACCTTCTCAGAGGTGCTTGTCCTGACATCCTCCCCACCTAAGATTGACTGCACTCATCTCCACTGTCAGTCCACCTTATCACTTTTTCTTCACAGCACATATCACTATATGAAATGTTATGTATTTAATTGCTATTCTGTTCCTATTTTGTCTCTCCCTCCCCCATTTCTCAGTGAGCTCCATCACTGAAAGGCTCTTGCCCCTTTCATTCAGTGCTCTATCCTCTGCACCCCAATAAAATAGTCACTCAACTCATATTTGTAGAAAAAAGAAATGAGTCAATAAGAAACCCCTTCACCTGATGCTTGAGTCTCTCTCCACCAACATTTTATTGGTATGTGTGAAATTAAACCCAATAATGTGGCCGGGCATGGTGGCTCACGCCTGTAACCCCAGCACTTTGGGAGGCCGAGGCAGGCGAATCACGAGGTTAGGAGATCGAGATCATCCTGGCTAACATGGTGAAACCCCGTCTCTACTAAAAATATAAAAAATTAGCCGGGTGTGGTGGTGGGCACCTGTAGTCCCAGCTACTTGAGAGGCTGAGGCAGGAGAATGGCGTGAACCTGGGAGGTGGAGCTTGCAGTGAGCCGAGATCGCGCCACTGCACTCCAGCCTGGGCAACAGAGTGAGACTCCATCTCAAAAAATAAATAAATAAATAAACCCAATAATGTGTTTATGGCCCAGTCCTGAACATTTTAAGAAGCCATGCTCCACTCACCACCTCCCACTCTCATACATTAGCCAGTTCTCAATAACCCCCGGCAACCTGGAGAAGATCTCAGCTTCTTTCTTCAATGTAATCAATGCAAACCACTCTGGGACCAATTTCATAACCTGTTCCTGCCTCTTAGCCTCCTGGACTCCTGCTTTATTCCCCGACTTAGGGCATGCACATGCTTTGAAATGTCCTTAGGCATCAGTAACAGAGGACCAGATGCCTGCATCATCACCCCATCTCCACTTGTGAATTTTCCATACAATGTGCACTGATACTGAAGACTGTTTCCCACTTTCACTTGTGACTTTTCCACTCTATTTCTTCTTTCTATGTTTTTATCTGCTATGCTCTAAGGCAACTGTGTTCCCAGATTTATCTGACTGTTTTTCTCCCCACAACACACTATGTTGAGTTAAAAGTCTAGCCTCTCCCCAGACACATTCTTTCTGTGCATGTGAAATGTAAACCACCCATGGCCAAGAACCTAGTATTCCAGGATTTTAAGCCAGTGGGCCCCAAATCCAAATCCAGTTTGTCAACACCACCTGGGCAGGCAGTCATCGATCTCCCAGCTCTTTCCCTTTCATCTCAAATCCAGATTCTCAGTAGTATTAAGTGATAGAAAACAGCACCTGTGCCCCAAGTTATTTGGTGTTTTTATTCGAGAGTTAATATTCTCTGAAGATATTTTCCTGAGGGCCTCTAATTGTCTGTTTTCAGACCCAAATACTGCTTCTGTTTTCCCTCTGCAACAATCAGGTTTCCCGTGGACAGGTTTTAGTTTTGAAGGTCTCTTTACAATCAATTCTGATATAGACCAATAATCTCTTTGTTCGCATATTTCCGTATATCTAGAGCTCTTTCTATTAGATGTATTGAAACTATTTGTGCCTTAAAAATATAGTTCCGTATGGAGATGAAATCTAGAGTCAAGAGATATGTGTGTCCCACATGAAAAAGAATGGGTAGGTGAAAACAAAAAGGAGATAATAGAGGAAAAATGGACTCAGTTCCTGGCAAGAATTATGATGCTCACGGATACATGAGAACTTCTAAAACCTGCCAATGGAAAAGGAGGAGTCGATGAGTTTACCTCATGTTGTACTTTTTTGCCTTTCATCATGGGCCATAAACTTTGTAGAATAATCAGAATTTTTGCAGGAGTATCTTCCACATTTAAGTTATAGATCTAATATTAAACAACAATAACTACTGGAAAATGGGAACACAAAGCTCTTTTCCAAATAGATTGGCCAGTTTATTCATGTAATTATGAATGTAGCTAATGTTTCAAGCTGCAAAGCTGGAGCATGAAGTGGTTGAAGAAACAAGTAGTTCAAAACAGCCACCACCAGGAGAACAGAATCCAGTAGGGCAACCCAGAATCCCCATGGTTTAGAATGAAACCTAGGTTCCAATGTCAGCTTTCTCAGATATGTGCTCTATAACCTTTAATCTCTCTGGATGTTGCTATCCTCCTATGTAAAAATGGGAGTGAAGGCTCCTTTCCAGGTTATTCTAAGGATGTAATGAGATAATACACAGGACAGCACCAGCGTGGTGCTTGGCACCTGAGTACTCAAAAAGTGTGAGTTTACTCTTCTTTTTACTAGACGGCCATCCCAAACTCAGAGATTTTAGACCCCATACAAATATTAGACACTCCTTGCTGTGCTGCTTTAAAAAGTAAGAGGATATAGCTTTGTTCAACCTTCTTAAAAGGCCATTGGCCAGAACAACATCCTTCCATACCTACTTAATAATGGTTAGAAAGGAAAACCTCAAGCTTTGCTACCAGAGGGATGTTTGATATTGGAATGCAGGGAGTGTCATGGTATCCATGTTTCAGCCCAATGGGAATTTCAACTTAGACTGCAAACGAGAGAAATCTTAATTCTGTCAAAAAGTGTATACATGGAAGAGGAGCAATAGAAGCTGATAAGTCAAAACTCGATGAGAACAGAATAATCCAGTGCACTGAGGAAGAGCACCTGATTTGTTTGTTTAGTGATGAAGACCTGGACTTCTACGTCTTTAATTTGCTGTGGACAATTTTGTTGTCTAAATTAACATAGAGCAAGGTTTTAAAACCATGGTTTTCATTTCAAATTACCTCAGTCATTCCCAACAAAACATTTAATTGTCTTTGTGAAATTAAAGAAATCTCCAAGTTAAGCAAAACCCAGGAAGAGCAAAACCCTGGCCACTGCCAGTGTGCCCTAACTCTCCTCTTCCTATTTCTGTGGCAGACTCACCCCGCAGTGCACATTCCCTCTGACATGGGATGTGCTGTCAGATTTGTAGTTAAGGTTTGGGGCCCAGAACAAGTAAAGGCAGGTGAGCACTCTGATGACAGGGCTCCATTTGTCTAGGGGTACTGCGTGCTGTGTTGGCCACGGGCAGAGCTCCCTTCACAAGGAGGAGGAGGAATGTGTTCTCTTAGATAGTGCCAATGGATATTGACCACTGATTGGCCCCAACTAGCCTCTCTGTTTCTACTCTCCGCTCTTTGTATATCACTAGCTTTGTTCCTGCTTTTCTGAATACCAGGCCTGCTTCCATTTAGCACACAGCTCTGCTTCCTCGCTGGTACCCACTTAGATTCAGGCCTCACTTCAGATCCTCACTGCTATTGTTCACTGAACACAGGTCTCTAGGTCTTGCCTAGCAACCAGCTGTTTTTTATTACTCCTCCTGGGCAGAGCCTGCGTGGCCTTAGCAGGGAGCCATTCTAGGTTGTCTTCACCTGGTCTGGTTAACCTAGGTCTGGGAAGCTGCCCGTGGGGTCCAGCCTGGCCTGCCCTGGCCTTGTCTGGCCTTGGCACTGTGGGTTGGGGGTGTCCCACAGCTTTCCTCAAGGGACAGCCTGTACCTGAGTTGGCCAAAGCCAAAAAGGAGGCCTCCTCTTCCTTTTCTGGATTTGTGGTTCGCTAGTTATTCCCCAACCCTACCACAGTTGCCTTGGCAGCAACACACCCTGGGGCCTGCTGGGAAAATTCCACACTCTAATTTGGCACCTGTTCCTGGTAGCAGACCAGCCTGAGCTGCCGGGGAAGAACACAGGCATGATGAGTTAGATATTGAACTGATTGGGGCAGCAGGGGAGTTCCTTTCTATGAGAGTGGCCTGCAAAGCAGAATTAAGGAAATAGCTTATTTTCTTTCCTCTGTTAGCAATAAATCTCTGTGCCCCAGGACGGTCTCAGCTTGGCAGGTTGATACTCAGATGATTTCTGATGGCCTACGTGCCAACCGCAAGGCAAGCTTGAGCACTGCCAACTCAGCCTCCACAGAGAATCCCTTCTCTGGGGATGAGAGGTGCCGTTCCAAACCCCAGCGAGCTGGAATGTGTCCACTCCTACCCCTTGCATGTCGCTACAGGGCACAGTGGTCAGCTGAATCAGGAGGGCAGGGGAGCGGCCTGTCTGTACGGGAAATGTTAGGCCATGCTCTGAAACCTGAGACATAAAGAGAAATTTGGCCATCGAGGAGCTGTGGTTCCAAAACTGATAAAAATGTTCCAAAATCTTGCTCTGTCATATGCTTGATTGCACCAATCCTCAGAATGGCAAATGAGCTTCCATCTTAATTACAGCTTGGGAAGGACGTGTAGACAGCTCTTTGACTTCTGTTTCGTTCTGTCCATTCCAAATGGCTGCTTCCAAAAGGGGGAAAAAGAAGAAGAAAAGAAGAGACATAAATAACCCTCCATGGACTGTCTCATTTGCCCTGGAAACTCTCCTAAAAGGTTAATGTTGCTCCTCATGCTTCTGGACATGTGCGGGTAGCATGCTGGGGGCTGGGAAGTCTCTCCAGACTCCTGCTGCTAGAATGCCCGACCAGCCAGAGAGGGACGGGTACCGGGCGACACAGAAACAAGTTTTGGTAAACCATTGTTGCCATCAGGGTTATGTCCGTAACAAGAAATCTCATGAGGCGAGAAATCTGTTTCCTTCCCTGAGAAAAGAAAGGAGCAAGAAAGGGAAGGGAAGAGTGGTTATAATGCCTTCAGGGTGCCCAGAAGAAAGAGAAGCCCTTGGGCAATGAGGAGATCAAATCCCCGTCTGCCTCAGATGATGCTGGGAACATCTGGAGCCCCAAGGAAAGGGGCGTTCACTTCCTGCTTGGAACACGACAGATTTCCGGTGCCAGGTATCCTGACCAAGGCATTTTGTGGCAAAGATAAAAGAGAGGAGGAAATGGGTTGAAAACCCCAGTGTAGACTGTCTTTGGGGAAAGAGCCAAAGAGCCGAGTTATTCTATCTTCATCTAGTCTGAATCCTTAAACGACAAAGCAGGGAGCCCAGCCTCACCCAACTGAATAGGCCATAAGGTGCCAGAAGACGTGGCCAGAATGTAGCTCTGCTGTAAGGGAGAAACTTCCCAGAGTCCTGCTGGAAGGTGTGGGACTCCTTTTGGTGAAGAGAAGGTATCCATGGGGAAGGTATAGAAGTCACCCAAAAGAGGCAGAGATGCAGGATGCCTGTGAAAGTGAGGCAGGAATTCAGTTAGTACAAGTGGAAGGCAAATAGGGCTATAAACAGGGCTGCCCTAAGTAGGCTAATGGAGAAACAGACCAAAGGCCACAGAGGGCAAAAGCAAGATGCAATGAGTTTGGCCACTGGATTCCCTGGGCCATGAGAATAGCCCCTTTCTCCTGCCACCTCCCAGCCTCATGTGATTCTCATGTGTTGAGCAGAGGCTGGCGGAGGGCTTTGAAATCAGCTCCCACTGGTGCTGGAGGTGGGCCGCGTGCCCGGATGCCCTATGAATCACCTGCAGCAGGAGGAGCTCATCACTCTCCCATCTGCCATCCCTGCTCTCAGCCTCCAAATCGAGTTGGCAGCAGGGAATGGGCCCAGGGACCTCAGCCTTCTCCCTCTTTCCTGCCCCGCTCACTGGGAAAGGAGTCAGCCTTGAGTCATTAACCTTGAGGCTCCCTGGCTGTCCAGGGTGGGCCTGTTGTAGCTGTGGGGCCCAAACCCCAGCCTGCTAGAGACCCCTGTATAGGTCGGCCTGGGCTGCCATATAAAATACTACAGATGGAGTGGCTCAAATAACAGAAATGTATTTCCTCACCGTTCTGGAGGCTGGAAGTCCAAGATCAAGTGCCAAAAGGCTTGGTTTCTAGTGAGACCCCTCTTCCTGGCTTGCAGACACTCATCTTCTGGCTGTGTCCTCACATAATTTTTCCTCTGTGCAAAGTACCCCGGTACCTGTCTTCTTATAAGACCACCCGTCATATTGGATGAGGGACCCATCCTTATGACCTTATTTAACCTTAATTACCTCTTAAAGGTCCTGTCTCCAAATACGGTCACATTTGGAGTTAGGGCTTCAACATATGTATCTGGGGAGGAGGACACAGTTCGCTCCTTTATGGTGCTCCAGCAAGTGTAATTGCTTATGAGGGGTGCTGGAATGAATTCCTTGGAATCACGAAGCACACAGTCTGTCTGGGGACTTCAGAACCAGCACCTCAGCCCTGTCGGCACATAAGGCATCCAGTGTGCCTCATCTGCTCTTGTGATCTGGCTGGGGATGGGGCACCGGCATGGCCATCTGAAAGAGCCTTTATTGTTGGCTTATTTTTCCACTTGGTGGGGGCGGGGGTTAGAGGCAAATTCCTGTTGTGCTTCTGCTTCTATTAATATTCTTCAACCACACACATTTATTTAGGAAATCACATAATCTTAAAGATGCTAGGGACCTCGAGGGGTCTTCTGGCGTGGTCGCTTGCTTCTGGGTAGCTCTGTGCCATGAAATCATTCAAGGCAGAAGAAGAATGATCCTAGCTGCAAAGATCCATTTTCCTCCCACCTCCAGCATCTGCCAGATGCTCTGAAAATTTCACAGATGAAAGAAATCACTCCATTAACAATGATAAGTACTCAAACTAAACAAAATTTATAGAGCAGGCTAGGATTGATTTCTTAAAAAAAAAAAAAGTATTGATTGCTTAGTATATATCAGTCACCAGTGAAACTGAGGGTTGGAGGGATTTATTAACTCCCCATAGACCTAGCTAACACATAGGAGGATCAGGGTTAAGACACACATCTTCTCCACTCCCACTTCAGTACCCTTATTATAATGCCATAAGGAAGGGAAGGAAACAAGAAATCTGATTTAAACAATAAAAACTTTAATTATGGAATTTCTTTTAAATAGTACATTTTCAAGAAAATGTATTTGTGACTCGGCAAAAATATCTTTGCTGGCAAAATCCAAAAGCCACCCAAATCCTATACAATCAGGTGATTCTAAGATGTATGAGGAGCCCGACTTGGTTGCTCATACATGTAATCCCGCCTACTTGGGAGGCTGAGGCAGGAGGATTGCTTCAGCCCCAGAGTTCAAGACAAGCTTGGACAAGATAGTGAGACCCCATCTCTTTAGAAAAAAACAAAACAAAACACTACTTATGAAAGCAAGGTTTTCACTAGCAGGGTGAGCATGGCCCTGATAATTTGATTTCTGACACCATGCTTAGCAAAACCCTTCCTTTCAGCCACTCCCATCTTAATGAGTACGAAGTCAAATAAGTGAGGCCCCCAAGCAAGGAGCAGGCTTACAGAATGAGGGCCATGACTCTCCTAAGGTGAGGTAGGCTCACCATGTGCCGTTTGGTCCACTCACAAACTTTCTTTAAAAGCCAGAGAGCACTTAAAACTTCTCCTGTTGCTACTTCTGTCAGAAGAGATCAAATTGGTCCTTCTCAGCACATCTGCTCCCTCAAGGATGGCAAATTGGGGAAGACGTGTTAGGGCTCTCCAGGGGGACAAAACCAATAGGATATATATATGTATATATGTGTGTGTGTGTGTGAGAGAGAGAGAGAGTTTATTGTGTGTGTGTATATAAGTTTATTATGTATATATGAGTTTACTATATAAATATGAGTTTACTCTCTCTATATGAGTTTACTATATATAGTAATATATACTATATATAGTAATTTACTCTATATATAGTAATATATACTATATATAGTAATTTACTCTATATATAGTAATATATAACTATATATAGTAATTTACTATACACACACACACACACACACAGAGCTAGTACAAGTTGAAGGCAAATAGGGCTATAAACAGGGCTACCCTAAGTAGGCTAATGGAGAAATGGAGAAACTCGTGTGTGTATATATATATATATATATATATATATATATATATATATATGAGTTTACTAGGGAGAATTGGCTCACGTGATTACAAGATGACATCTCACCATAGGCTGTCTGCAAGCTAGGGAAAGAGAGAAGTCAGTAGTGGCTTAGTCCAAGTCCAAAAGCCTTAAAACCAGGGAAGGCAACAGTGCAGCCTTCAGTCTGTGACCGAAGGCACAGGAATACCTGCGAAGCTGCTGGGGCAAGTCCCAGAATCCAAAGGCAGAGGAACCTGGAGTTTGATGTCCAAGGGCAGGAGGGGAGGAAGCAAGCTTCCGGCATGGGAAGAAAAACGGAGTCAGAAGCCTGAGCAAGCAAACTTCTGCCTGCTTCTGCCTGCTTCTGCCTGCTTTGTTCTAGCCTCACTGCCACCTACATTGAGGGTGGGTCTTCCTCTTCCAGTCCACCGACTCAAATGTCAGTCTTCTCTGGAAGCAATCCCACAGACACACCCAGAAACAATACTTTACCAGCCATCTAGGCATCCTTCAATCCGATCAAGCTGACACTTAATATTAACCATCACAGAAGGTATGCTGGGAGTCTCCCATCCCTCACCAATGCAGTCATAGCCAACCTGGCATGCGTGGCCTCTTTCCCACTGACCTCTGATGTGATTCAGAGTCCCTCTCAACATAGCACTCAAGAGGGAGTTGACATGTGAACTGACACCCAGTTGTCAGCTTGTTTTTTGTTTTTTTTTTTTTACCTGTTGGTTTCGATTCAGAAGGGTGCTGGAAGCTCTCACCCTTCTCTTCAGTTTTCTCTTTATTTACATTCAACCATGGCAGGGTCCCAAATTAACTTTATGCCATGAAGATGTCTAGATAAACTGCTTTTGTATTGCTCCATAACTGCTCTCTGTTGCCCTTACTGGACAGTGGGGAGGGGGCAAGGAAGGGTTCTGTACTTTAGATCAGCACTGCTCAAACCCGAATGTGCCTGTGAATCTGCTAGGGGCCTGATCAATATGCAGATTCTGATACCTTAGGTCTGGAGTCTCAGGTCTGGGACCTCAGAGTCTGTTTCTAATGAGTTTCCACCTGAAGCTGTTGGTTTGGGGCTCATACTTTGAGTAGTAAGGCTTTTAGACACTACAAGAAGCCTAGTCTGGTATCATAATTTAAATAGTCTCCTTATGAAACTCTTTAGTCTCTCTTACATACAATACTTAGTTGTTCAGAGTTCTGTTCCCTCCCCTTGCTCCTCTCAGGGATGGTGTCTGGGTATATGAAGAGGGAGTGTGTCTTCAGTACCTCCGTGGCAGAATGGGGAGAGGGTATCCATGAGTCTACATGGAGTCTCCAAGGTCACCCCGTGGCAGGTCTGGGCTGCTTCGTGGTCTGGTGACCACCAAGTTACCACCAGGCTCCTCTCTGGACCTGTGTCCAGACTAGGAAGTTAATCTGAAAGAATGATCTTGTGAAGATATTAATAAATGACATTGACTTCTTGTGTCAACACAGAGAATCTATGAGCATCCAGAGAATTCTAAGCACAATGGCAGCCTGCTGTTTGGCGACAGAGGGGATTTCCATTGACTCTCACGTCACATGCAGCTGTGTATTCCATCTAGGAGTAAGGCTGAGCTAAGATGCTCGGTGTCTCCAGACCTCAGTTTCTTTTTCTGTAAGTCATATCTCATGGTAGTACTTTTTACTGTCCTCCTTTAGCTGCGGAGAAGTACAGTGAATCTACTTTTGGTTTCACCTCAATCCAAATGCAACCTGAACCCTCCTGAAGTAAAAGAGGATGGATGGAAGTTAGTATCAAGTATGCCTGAGGATCCTGAGCCCCAAATCGTGAGAATTCCAGAGCTAGGGGAAGACTTAACAATAGGTGACTTTGTACTAACTATGATTTAGCCCGCTATTCATCGAGCTATCTGGCCATCAACATTTGTTAAGCATTTAAATGGGTCACAGAGCAATGCACTAGGCAACAGTCAATCATTTGAGATAAATGAACATACAAAGTTCAAGGCCACACTTCAAAGCATAAATTTCCTGTTGCCTTAATTCTCAACAGGAATGGAGCATAATTTCATTTCTGTGTGAAACTTGCTTCATGGGAGTCTTGACGTGAGTCCTGTTGAAAGCCCCTTTAAGGAACACTGTCAAGAGTCCCTGACATTTTCTCTGGACAATTCAAACCAGAGGCTTTTAGAATGCTCCACAGATTGTCGCCAGAGCTCCCATTTACTTGCAAATCCACTTGACTACCAAGAGTGAAATGAGGAGAGCAGCCAGTCTTGTAAATAGAAAGAGGTCATTATTGCGCTGATGGAAACAAGTGGCCCAGACCCTTCCACCAAACTAACGCATTCTCCCAGCCCCGTTTCAGTTTGTTTCACATTTTGGAAAGAAGGAGTGGACAGATTGGGTGACTTGCCCAAGGCCACAAAATGTGCCACGACCGAGGTTTGGAATGAGACATGTCGTTTCTGGTTTGCAGTACCTTTCCCTCACAGTGCTACCTCTCTGTGGCTACAGGGATACCAGGGCTGCCATGAAGACAAAAAGGAACAAAGTAGAAAGTGTCATGCAGCTGTATTATTTTTATAGCCCTATTGTGTGTGACATCTTCCTGTTGCGAATTTGCTCTGTAGATGAAGAAAGCTAAGGATTTCATCATTTGGACAGCAAATAAGGTCTGGTCACCAGTCCTGGAATTTATGGGAGGGCAGCCAGTCCTTGAGACTTTGAAAAGGGAATGCTGATGGGCTTCGCCTCCAGCCCTGCCTCAGCTTGAGCCAACCATGTCAAAGGCAAGCAACTTAGCCGTGTACTATGGAGCAGAAAATTAACTCAAGGTCAGCAGTCCCAAGAGTGGAGATGTGAACGATGCACTGTGAATGCCCAAATGTATCTCAGCCTCAGTACCCTAACCATCCCAAAATACTGACCAACTTCATGAAATGAATATGAATTGTCTTTCCTAGCACTCTTGTAATTCACTAAGATGAGAAGGCGGCCCTGAGCCTCAAATTCCTTAACCAACTCTTGCTAACTCCCAACCTTTGGGGTCACAAGGCACTGGATGGATCCTATGCTTCAGCCGGTCAGGACCTGGCTGGATCCAAGCCTTGAATGAACAGACCAACAGAAGCTATGTTTTTCTACACTTCCCTGCACACCACTCATGTCTGGAATTCCCATCTTCACCACAGCCTGGAGGATGGCCTCTCCCCAGCACCTATGAAAACCATACCTGATGTTCGAACACACATCAGATGCCCATTGGATCCTGTCCTCAGACCTTCTGGCTAACCTGGCTGAAGTAGCCTCTGCAACTGGGGTTGTTTGCCTTTCACCTAAGTCTGTTTCTTAGATTTTTTTCTTCTTCCCACCAGTATAAGTTTTGGCAAGTGCAGCAAGCGTGCCAACTCCCATTATGACATACATGGTCAGGGTCAGGGTGGAGTTAGAGGTGCAAGACCATGTATTAGAAAGTGTAGAAGTAGTAAGGTTTTTTTTTTTTTTTTGGTATAAATGTATGGAGTACAAGTGTAATTTTGTTACATGAATATATTGAGTAATGGGAAAGTCAGGGTTTTTAGTATATCCATCACTTGAATAACATACATTGTATCCATTAAGGAATATCTCATCATTCACCTCTCTCCCTTATCCTTCCAAGTCTCCAGTGTCTATCCTTTTACACTCTACATCCCTGTATACACGTTATGTAGCTCGCACTCATAAATGAGAACATGTGGTATTTGTCACCCTGTTTCTGAGCTGTTTCACTTAAAATAATGACCTCCAGTTCCATCCATGTTTTTGCAAAAGACATGATTTTATTCTTTTTATGGTTTAATAGTATTCCATTGTGTATATATGCCACATTTTCTTTACTGATCATCCATTGATGGACATTTAGGTTGATTTCATGACTTTGCTATTGAGAACAGTGCTGTGATAAACACATGAGTGCAGTCATCTTTCTGGTATAATGATTTCTTTTTCAAGACAGGAAGTAGATACCCAGTAGAGGAATTTCTGGATCAAATGGTAGTTCTATGTTTAGTTCTTTGGGTAATCTGTAGCTGTAGTCCAGGGATTGGCAGAGCGAGTTATACACGCTCCCTTCCTAGGGCTTGTACCTCAGCTTCCTGGAGAAATGGCCTTGATTACTCTGATGACTATAACCAGCGCAGTACCTCCCTTAGATCTGGCAGCCAGGGCCCTGCCCCGTGTCTCATGCTTTAGAAGTTTCTGCCCTGACCTGGCCTGCTCTGACCCTAGCCAAATGAGTGAGGAGCCCATAGGTCTGAGGGGCTTGCTTGCCCAGTCTACACACTGTCTCTTCTAGACCACTCTCTGGAGTCCTGGGGCCATGTAATTTCCATCCAAAAAGCTCAAGGCCAAATTCTAGGACTTGCCTGATGCCTTTCCTCATGTTTGTCCTGGAGTAATAGCAAATGCGTGCTTTGTGAGAGGCAGGTGGTAGGGGTTGGGGGCTGTGCACCACTGGGCTGAGGTGTCCAACATCTGTGCATGAGGTCCCCATGATGTGGGTTACAGCCTCTGTGTGTACTCCTGCCCAGATGCCCATGCAGGCCACAGGGTGAGAAACCCCACATATTCTTTTCTGGAATGCTTTTCTGTTCCCATCGGCTAGGTCAGCTCATGAATTCTCATGTTTCAAATACCAGCTTCATACTAATGACACCTAAATCTGTATTTGCCTCTGCTGAACTCAAGAATATTTCCTTGATAATTTCCACTTGGATATCACAGATAACCCAGACTTAACATGGTTTAAACAGATTTCTTAATATCTTCCCCGAGATTATTGTGTTTCCACCTCCAGTCTTCACCATCTTAGTAAACAATGTCACCATCCACTCAATGGCTCAAGATGAAGGACCTAGAAGCATCCTTATTGGAACCCTTCCTTTATTCCCTGATATCAAACCCATCAACAAATTCTCCTGGTTCAAGCAAGCTCAAATGTCTTTCCTCTCCCTCTCTGCTGCTATCTCCTTGATTCAAACCACCATTGTCACTTGCCTGTACTACTGAGATAACCTCCTCAATGGTTGCTCTGCTTCCACTATTGGTCTCCTACAATCCATCCTCCCCATAGTGGCAAAAGTGCTTTTCTGTTCATGTGAGCTGGATCGTGCCCTTCTCCTGTGTGAAAGGGAGAAATGACTTCTCACAGCCTTGTGAGCATGGCCCTTGCCTGCCTCCCCCTCCTCCTCTCATGCACTCTTCCTTCTTCTGCATACCTCTTCAGGCTGGCCCTTCAGTTCCTGCAGCACAGAGGCCTTTCCACACCTTGCACAGTCATCGGCATCTCACATGGGTTCTCTGCTGAAACACTGACTCTGAGAGTCTTCCCTGACCCGTCTAGCTAAAGATCACTCATTCCCTGCATTCATTCTCCTTCTCAGCCCCTTCTGTGTCCCCAGCATAGCACTTAATGTATTTGAAATTATTACATTGTTTTGTTTTTTGTTCTTTTGAGACAGAACCTCACTCTGTCACCTAGGCTAGAGTGCAGTGGTGCAACCATGGCTTCAAATTCTTGGCTTCAAGCAATCCTCCCACCTCAGCCTTCCGACTAGCTGGGACCACAGGTGCATGGCACCATGCCCAGCTAATTTTTCATTTTCTGTGGAGACAGAGTTCCACTCTGTTGCCCAGGCTGGTCTCAAACTCCTGAGCTCAAGCGATCCTCCCACTTCAGCCTCTGAAAATGCTGGGATTACAGGCATGAGCCATTGTGCCTAGCCAAAATTCGTATTTCAAATCATGTGTGTTTTAAATCGTCTATCCTACTAGGATATAAGCTCTTTAAAGGCAAGGGCTCTGACTCTCTTGTTCACAGTTCTCTCCCCTGTGCCCAAGGCAGTGCAAGGCATGTGGCTGGCACTGGATAAACATTTGTTATGTGTACAATGAATACCAGGGAAGGATTGCTGGGTGTGGCACACAGATAAGTGAGAATGCCATCTTCTATGTCCCTCGGGGACTCAGGCCCACACATTTTTCCACACGCCAGAGTCAACCACTGATGTTTCAATTTCCCTTTTCTCCTGATCACTCATGTTGGTTTCTAGATCCTCTGGATGTGCCCTCAGAGGGTCCCTGTTAATCTGTGTCTAAAGAAAGAATGTAAGACCCTGGCTAAAGCTTAAGCTAAGAAATTCCACTAGGCCTTAGCTATTGAAGGAAACAGATTCCCACCCAAGAGTGACAGGTTACAGCTCTGCTCACACAGACAGACCCGTCCTCAGAGAGCCCTGTGGGGTTGCTGAGGCACAGAATTTACAGAAAGCCTTTCTGTTTGGGGTGGTGGGTTTTCTCTGCTTTGTTGTCTTGTGTGCTCAGTGGCTTGTTCCTAACTCGCGGCCAATCACCACACTGCCAGATGGT
Organism: Theropithecus gelada; assembly: GCF_003255815.1. Taxonomy (NCBI): domain Eukaryota; kingdom Metazoa; phylum Chordata; class Mammalia; order Primates; family Cercopithecidae; genus Theropithecus; species Theropithecus gelada. Next base: position 120,293,251 of record NC_037679.1, on the reverse strand, counting down.
GCAAAAGATTTACCGGAATTTCGTTTTCAAATAAACCACAAGCTTGGATGAGCTAATGTTGTTCCACATAAAAAAGCCACAAAACTGGACAAATTAACGTTGTTTCAAGAAAAGAAACTTGTCCCGGCCATCAGGTCTGCCCTCTCAGGGGGCACCAATAGCTGCACCAAGACACTGCGGACGCCCCTGCCTCCTTTACCGCTGACTCCACAGAATAACTTAGGGGGAATTTTATTTACCGTGGAACCGAATCATTTCTGTCAAGTTCATCTCAGTTACAGCAAGAGCCTGAGGATAGCAATGCCTCTTCCAGCCTGTCAGCAATGGCTGCAGTCTCTCCTAGCACTGCCTGTGAGCGCTCCCCGGACAGGGCCACTAGCCCAGCAGGTCAGCTTGGGCTGCTTAGCAGGGACATTTAGCATGATTTATAAACCACAGTGGCATGGGTGGGAGTGGCTTCCGGGAAGGCCCCACCCTCAGCAGCAGTAGCCATAAAGTCTAATGGAAAAAGCTTCCAAGATTGGGATCCTGGATTCTCACCCCTGCTGTACCACTTAGTGGCAGAATCATGAACAAATTGAAAGACTCTAAAGAACATGATTTTCTCATTCTTAAGATGGAAACGAGCTGGGTGCAGTGGCTCACACCTGTAATCCCTGCACTTTGGGAGGCCGAGGCAGGAGGATAACTTAAGGCCAGGAGTTTGAGACAAGCCTGGACAACATAGCGAGAACGCCCCACTGCCCTTCTCAACAACAAAAAAGAGCCAGATGTGGTGGCACATGCTTATTGTCCTAGCTCAGGAGAATGAAGCAGGTGGATTGCTTGAGCCAAGGAATTCAAGGCTACAGTGAGCTATGATCATGCTAGTGCACTCCAGCCTGGGTGACAGAATAAGATCCTGTCTCTAAATAGATAAATAAATAAATAAATAAAAATTAAAAAGATAGAGATAATAATATTAAGCCAACAAGATTGTTGTAAGGATAAAACTGAGTTAATAGGTAAAGTCCTTTAGTGCTGTGCTCAACACACAAGAAGGGCTCCTCCCTACATGTGGACACTACATGGGATGATGATGATGACGATGTCAGCCATGTGGCTGCCCCTCATCTTACAGCACTTATCTTGTCCATCTGGTGCTAAGGAGCCAGTCTCAGAGGAGGTATGTCATCTGCTTCCTATGGTCAGCTGAGTTGAACAAAATACCACGAAGTGATTCAAGCCAGGAAGTCAATCAATATAACTCAAGCTGAAAGAGCCCTTCTTTAAAGAATCTAAAGAATTGCCTCATCTTTCCTCCCTCCTTTTCTCAACCAAACAACAAAATGTTTTGCCTTAAGAATTAGATGCCTTAAGAATTTTGTTTTAAATTAGAATTTTATGAATATCCTTCCTCTCTGAAATTTTATATTATGAATATATGTAGAAATACTCTAAAGGGATGTCTGTGATCTGGGTGTTGGAATTTCATCTTGCTACATGGGATAATGAAATATGGAACTTATTTGAGCAGAGATTCAGGTCTATTGAACTGAGAATTTTAACCAAAATAACTACCGCTTACTGAGCACTTTCTAAGCTAAATGACTTTATATACTTTATTTTATCGAATGCTTACTACAAATGTATATTTTCTCCATTTTGCAAATGAAAATTCTAAAGAAAAATTTTACTAGTTGTAAAAAGGCCATATCTGCTTGACCACAAGAGCTGTTTATGCTAGTCTGTCTCACTAACAAATTTTTAGATAGAAGTCACTAGAGATGAACATTAAGCTAACCTTAAAAGATAATGATGGAGAAAAAGAAAAACATTCAAAATGCTTTACAAGTTTTACTTTAGTCTTCACAACCACGCTATGAGGTAGCAGCTTTTGTTGCCTTCATTTTACGGATGAGAGAACCAAGCAGAGAAATCAGTTGTGTGCCAGACTCACATAACTGGTGGCAGATAGCAGAGCTGGGATTCAAACCCAGGCAGTTTGACCTTGAGCTTTGTGTTATGCTGTCATAGGCAGGGGTCAGCCTCCTGAAGCCTCGCACAGGGAAGGAAATGTTCCCTACCTTGTGCATTAGGCAAGCTGCCCTGAACTTCTTGCAGCACCCACCACAGTGTAACCCACCAACTCCACAGGAAACCTCGCTTATGCACCCAGATCTGGGCTGTGATTTGCTACAGAAAGACAAGAAGTGGCCTGTGGCTTCTTGCTGGGCATGTTGAAAAGCATGGCGGGTGGGAGTGCAAGCCATGATTAATTGTTTGCTGATGTGGAAAGTCTATAAAGTTTGAACTACATTTCTCAGAAACATGAAGAGGGACAAATAATTTCTGGTCCATTAAACCTTTCCTTACAGGGCTTCATATTGTTTTCTCAGGGGTTTTGTTTGTTTGTTTGACCTCAGAATGTGAGCAATAATGTATCTTTTTTTCCCTTTCTGGCGAAAACCAAACCTTTCGACTTCTCAGTTGATATAAATGTGCCCTTTCTGCCACCCCTCAGACTTGTTTCATTTCTTTTTTTTTTTTTTTTAAGATGGAGTCTCACCCTGTCGCCCAGGCTGGAGTGTAGTGGCGCAATCTTGGTTCACTGCAACCTCCGCCTCCTGGGTTCAAGCAATTCTCCTGCCTCAGTCTACATAGTAGCTGGGATTATAGGCGCTCGCCACTACGCCCGGCTAATTTTTTGTATCTTTGGTAGAGATGGGATTTCACCATGTTGGCCAGTCTGGTCTCAAACTCCTGACCTCATGATCCGCCCGCCTCAGCCTCCCAAAATGCTGGGATTACAGCAGGGCCACTGCGTCCGGCTGACTTGTTCATTTCTTACAGCTAAAATGAGGTTTAGAGAAAGCTCTGTTCATTTTGAAGCCTCAGTCTTCACCCCAGCACTCCTGGATCCTGGCTGGACCCTGGAAGAGAGCTGTGATTACCCGAGATAGGAAAACCCCGGCAGCTCAGCTACAGGCCTAAATAAACAGTGAATCTTCTTGCAAGCAGCCAAGCTGGGCTTCAAATGCCCCCAGAGTCTCCTTCAGCCTGGTGCGTGGGCTCTGTGGGGCCTGCATTTCACAGCCTCCTGTGGTGCTTCCCCTTCCAGGGCAGGCCCCACTGGGCACTGACTCAGGGCTTATTCTTTACTAGAAGTTCCGGATGAAGCAATGCAGGGGAGAGAGTCACTATTTCTGCTCCCTAACTCTGACCATGACTCATTATTCAGCAAACACCAAACGGTTCCACATCCTCCTCCTGAGAAGGAGGCACAGAGCCCATTACATAAGTGGCAGTCTACAGCTGCTCTTGGGTAATTGAAAGTGAAGCCCTCAACTGGAGGCCCTGCTGGGATGGCATGACTCTCTCCTCACCCCTTGATACCAATCTTTATGAGCAGAGAAACCCTCTCCAGGAGAGGGCCCCCAAAGCCAGGGGGTTTGTTTTTTGCACAGTAGGCCTGATGTTTGGAATAGCTTGTATTTTCTGCCTTGTTAAAACCTGGCCCTTTCGTAGTGTCTCTGATCTTATCTCTCGATGAGCCAAAGCTGAGCTGCGGGAGGCAGAATCTGCCCAGCGTGCTGAGCAGAGGAGGAAACATGGCCTGGGGTTTCTGTGCCCAGGGACCCACCCAAGAAGGACCACCCAGGAACGATCATCTTAGGGAGAGGATTCACAAGAGCTGTGTTTGTTTAATAAGCTCAGCACTGCGATCATAGAAAATAGAGTTGAACGGCAAAGCTCAGAGTAAAGGGGATGGTTGTTGATCTGGTTCAGGGATAGGAAAAGTAACTTTAAATTGATCTGAAAAAAAAAAAAAAAAACAACAACAGAGGGGTTAGAAGAGATCATCTCTGGGCTCAGTAATCCTGTCTTCTTTTCCAGCCTGCACTACTGCAATTACTTTTCAGGAGTGCCAAACAAATTCTGAACATCCTTATCTGGAACCTGTTTCATGCAGAGAAGGCCTGCTTGTAAACACAACAGGAAGTACAAGCTGACGAAGAGAAGGCTATCTTTTTGAACGCTGCTCCTGGGGGACTGGGAGGTCTGCTAGCCCTGGCTCCTCGGGCAAGACCACAGCCCTGTAACTGGGCCTGGCTCTCTGCTTTGGCTGAGCTGGGAACGGCCAGCAAGGGAGGAGTCGCGGATGAGGGAGCACACTGGCCACCACCTTGGCAGTGCTGCTGTCCCCAAGGGAAATGTTCCAGGAAATGTCCTCAGCACCACAGAGAACTGAGGTCCTGGAGAAAACTGGCCTAAGGAGCTCAGAAAGGCCAGTAAAACTGGGGCATTTGGGTAAGAAGAGGAGATGGAACGGCATTATCGGATGATTCAAATGTGGTGTGTCGCTATGGTTCCCAGTCTTCCTGAAAGCCCCAGACATGGTGTATGGGCTGAATTGTGTCTCCCCAAAACTCACATGTTGAGTACAGTACTACGAAATGTATTTGAAGACATTCGAGTTACAGTATTACACATTTGAGTTACAGTACTACAAAATGTATTTGAAGACAGAGCCTTTGAAAGGGTAATTGAGTTAAAATGAGGTCGTAAGGCGGTCCCTAATCCAAGGTGATTGGTGTCCTTATAAACAGAGAGGACACCACAGAAGGAAGACCCTGCGAAGACAAAGGGAAGAGACAACCATCTGCAAGCCGAGGAGAGAGACTTCAAAGAAACCAGCTCTACCAACACCTTAATCTTGGACTTCTAACATCTAGAACCATGAGAAAATAAATTTACGTTGTTTAAGCCACCCAGTCTATAGTATTGATACTTTGTTATGGCAGTCCAAGCCGAGTAACGTACAAGGTGACCCTGCTATTCCCTAGATTTGGAGTGCTTGGCTCTTGTAGCTCAAAGCCTGTCTCTTTTACAGGTAGCTCTCGGAAGACAAGTGAGGGGACACGCAGAAAGGGAGGTCCTTCTTCCCCCACTGCAATCCCTGAGCATGGATGGAGATGGGAGGGCTGGGATCCTCAGTTCCCATCTCTCTCCCAGAAGAGAGAGTCTCCCCGAGGCACTAGTAAGGAAGTGACCTGGACCTGGACCTTCCACTCCAGGACATTTTAACCAGCCCTGTGTCAACAGAGCATGCACAACCCAGAGGACATTTTCTTTGAGCCCCAACTTTACAGCCTCATTTACCTGGAGCCTGGTTGGGCTCCATCAGCCCCCATTCAGTTAAGAAACTGCCAAAGGAGCAGTTTATCCGCATGCCTGGAGGATATTAAGGGAAATGAATCTTGTGTTCTGGCGGAGAGGGCCTCAGTGGACATTTCCAAAAGGAACCCTGATTCACAGTATTCGATACTTGGTTATTGGCTTCGGTAGAGCTTGGTTTTGCGTTCTGTCTTCTGAGAGGCAGGTACTGGACACCAGAAGCAGCAGGATAATGACCCTGAAGGAGTCCTGACTGCTGCCCCCTGACCACTACCACCAGAGAATTTGTTCCAGCTTTACTCACTTCTGACTTTCCAGAAATCTGGCATTTTAACTAGCTATTTTGTGTTGGCCTCCTTTCTTCCTTTCTAAAAAGTATGTTTTAATTAAATGTTCTTTGGTTCCTGGCTAAGCTAACTCCAAAGGTTGGTGTCCCTGGTGTGGGCGGGAGAGGTTGAGTTCATACTGCCTTTCAAAGCAGTGCCAGTCCCTTCTGCCCTCTGTGAAGCCCACGTGAAGGGAAGACAATGGGTTACTGAGGGCCACAGAGCCATGTCCCCTTACACTGCTCTCCCCTCAGGGCTGCTAGGTGTGGGTGGGGCCTGAGAAAAGCTTCTCACCTCATTATTCCTTTGGAGACAACACTTAAAACAGAGAGGCCTTCAGAAGGAAACAGCACAACCAGCGTCTCAGCACATGCGGCAATTCAGAGAGGAAGTACGTTCTAGAACAAAAATTAAACCCTAAACCTATAGGTACCAGCTCCATCCTGCCATAAATGCCTCATATGCTTGGAACTTCCAACACAGCCCCGAGAATGCGGCTCGCTCCCACGCGTTGACGGCAGGCCTGGCCCTCCGCCAGGGAGTTCAGTTGCAAAGCTGGAAACTCCCTAACTTAAAACAATGTGTTGGTGTTTTCTGCTTCATAGGGGCTCAGAAGGAAGGTAAAAAGCTCAGTAAATTTGTTGTTTGACGTCTCACTCTGAGTACTGTGTGTTTCATCTGCCTTCACTATCTCACAATTATTATCAAGTTGCCGGCTATAAAAGGCAGGGGCTACAAACACAGTGAGCCAAATGCCGTGCTTGCTTCCTATCTGTGGTCCATTGCATAGCAGTGTGCTTGGGTGCTGCGTAAGACAATTCCCCCCCACCGCCTCCAAAAAAATAGGACATGGTCCACTGCAGGAGTTCATAATCTAGGAGTCCAGAGAGTCCAGGCTCATCATCCCTTCAGGTATGCATTGCTAAAACCCATTTTCTTCTTATTTTTTCATCTTTTTCCTCATCTTTCCCCATCTCTCTGCTTCCTCCCGCTTCATTCCCTCCTTGCTGTCTTCCTTCTCCTGGTCCTCCTCTACTGAGCTAGAGGTAAGAGCGCACAGCTCATCTTTCACTGCTGTCGGGGTCAAGAGTAAAGAGGAGTGACTTGCAGTTGTCTTTGAAGTAATCTTCCCTTCCCAACCCTACTTATCTTAGCTGAAGTTGGGTTTTAGGAGAAGAGGTTGATCAAGAAGGTAAAAGAAATAAATGCAGGAACACCACATCAAAGAGTATTTGCTAGCACTGAAGAATATGGGTGAAGACAAAAATGGTCAGTCATGGAATTCCAGAGCTAACGACGACTTTGGGTGCCGTGAACTTATCTCCTCACTTTACAGATAAGAAAAATGAGACCCAGGAAGTTTGGTGACTTACGCAAGGAGACAGAGTAATCGTCAAAGGCTCTAGACTCAGCCCTTCTTGTTTCTAAGTTGGTGCTTCTAAGTCAATGCACTAGATAACAAAAATCTGTCATTAGGAAGATCATCCACGGGCCTAATCCTACCCCACCTTCACCTTCATTTGCAAGTTCTTTCCTCTTATCCCATTATATTAAAGGAAACTCCCCAAGGATATTACTGTAAGCTGTTATCTGTCAATTACGTCTCCATGTAAATGAATCTCATGTGGGGATGGTGGAAAGGAGAGAGCACTTAGTTAGGAGTCCTGCCCTGTCTCCAATGATCCAGATAGCCTTGAGAAGGCATTTAGCAAAACGATGGAAACCACTGCTGTTCAATACAATTATAATTTAGCAAGCCATGAACGTATGCCACTGTGTAATTTTGAATTTTCTTATAGTCACATTTTAAAAAGTAAAACGAAACAAATGAGATTACTTTTAATAATATGTTTTATTGGACCTGATCTATCCAAACTATTATTATTCCTGCATGTGTTTTACAAACGCAGCATACCCCGGTTCAGACTAGCCATTCAAATGCTCAGTGGCCACCTGGGACTAGTGGCTTCTACATTAGACAGGAAAGACCTAGAGTGGCTTTCTCATCTATAAAAATGAAAAAAATGACACTATCAGGTCTTTTCGAACTGTCTCTGCTTAGAGTCCTAAGAATTCTATAGAGGTACCTCAATGAGTGTCTGTGAGTGTGTGTGTGCCTGTGTGTGGGGGCGGGGGTGGTGAATTTTGGTGTGGTCGAGAAAGCCAGCTTTGGTTCATCTACTACCATTTCATGCCAAATACTTCCAGAACTAACTGTTTTTATATATCGGGCTTTGGCCTGAGAGTTTGTTGGGAGATGAGGTTCCATGGCTAAATAAAGAAACTAAAAGCCCTTGCACAGCATAACCTGTGACCCGCACTGACAGTCCCAGATTCTGGAGAGCCTGCAAGAGGAATCGACAGTCACTTGCCAGGGCAGAAAAGGGCCAGGTGACAAGCACGGGATCAGCCCCACACTCCAGCTGGCCGTAAAAGACATCTGGCCTCATGGCTGTGGCCTATCAACTACACACACCGACTCCCTCCCGCCTGGTCAGGTTCATGGATAACAGTTTGAGTTATCGGTCTGGGCTTTGCCCAGTGGACCTGTCCTGGGGCCCTATCCAGGATAGAGTGTCTAGAATCTGGGCTGATTGATACACAGAGGTCACAGAAGCCCAGGCTTTCTGCAGAACACAGAGCCTTGGCTCTCTTACTCCCAGAATGTCCCAGCTTGAGGACTCTGCCCATGGGGGTTCTATATGTGGCCCCAAGAGTTTTTCCTGCTCTCCTCATTTTAAACAGTGACATATAAGCAAGAGCACAACAGCTGCAAGATTTAAACAGCTGTATCAGCAAAGGATGCAGTTGTTGGAGGGTATCATTAAAGCCAGCTTCAAGTGCAGCCGCCAGCACACCCACTCACTTCCCGGGGCCAAGCCATGTGAGATGGACCTTGTGGCTGCAGTCCTTTGAAACCCAACTGCTGAGGACAGGCACACATTTCTTTATCATTATTATCCTTTCATTTAATGAGTGATTAAGCAGCTTTACTGAGTTCAGTTAGACACATGGTCCCTACCCTTCTGGAACTTTTACAATATTATGGTAAAACAAAGATGTCCTCCTCATCTACTGGCTAAGGATTCCCAGAGTCTTAGGCCAGCGAGAGACGAGCAAAATATACAGCAGTCCCTGGTGTGTTTATATTACCAAGGAGATAATTAAAAACATAGCCTGTACATTCCCCACTTTCCAACTCTTTTATTTCCCTGTTCTAGTGGTATGTGGGTCTTTAGGTTGTGTATTGTAACATTATGATGTAATAGGAAATATATATTTCGATCTTCATATCTGGTTTCTGGCCAGGAATCTTGAAACCCTTGGAATTTTCTATGTGATAAGAGCAATAAAGGTCTTTTGTTATTCATAACAAGCTCCTTTCAAACACACCTGAGTTTAATAATGAAATGACTTTTGGAAAGCCCCAAAGGATGGGAGGCTGGTTGCCGGGGAAACCAACCCTGGGATTAGAGGATTGCAACCTTCAGCCTCACCCCTCAACCTCTGGGGAGGGAAAAGGGGTGGGAGATTGAGTTAATCATGAATGATCAATGATTTAATCAATCATGCTTATGTAATTAGGCCTCCAGAAAAACTCAAAGAGTTGGGGTTCACAGAGCTTCCTGGTTGCTGAACACTGGGAGCTGCTGGGAGGGCTGTCCACCCAGAGAGGGCATGTAGCTCCATGCCACATCTCCCATACCTTGCTCTATGTATCTGGCTGTTCAGTTGTATCCTTTAACGTAGCCTTTGTAATCAACCAGTAATCTAGTAAGTAAACTGTTTTCTTGGGTCTGTGAGCAGCTCTAGCAAATTACTGAACCCAAGAGGAGGATCATGAGAACTTCTGATTTGCAGCCAAGTGGGACAGACGTTGTGGTTAACATGGGGGACCTACTGCTTATGATTGGCATCTGAAGTCGGGGTCAGTCGTGGGATTGAACCCTTAACCTGTGATGCCTGTGCTAACTTGGACTGGTATCAGGATTGTATTGAACTATAGGACACCCAGTTGGTATCTGCAGAGAATTAGAGAATTGCTTGGTGTGGGTAAAAAAGCCCATACATTTTAATGGCCAGAAATGAAGTACTGAGTGTTTTGAGTGACAGTATAGTGAAAAACTATATATATATATATGTAATGCATGTGTGTGTGTAAAGCTGGATTTCCCAATACAAGTTTAAGCAGAAATCTTTAGAGAGAGCTTTAGATGCTTCTCCAGGTATAAGGGAAGATAACACCTAAGTGTCCAGCAATATACAATTCATAATGATAGCCCTTTCAATATGCCAGACACAGGCCTGCGCACTTACTATGACATGTTGTTTCACTTAATTTCATAACAACCTTCATCAGTAGCCGTGATTTAGAGAAGAGGAAAGTGTCTCAGTGAGATTAGGACATTTTCCCAGTATCACAAAGTTAGAATGCAAAAGAACTTGGATTCTAAAGCAAGCTTCAGCGATATGCCAGAGCCCATGTGCCTTATGTCAAGCATTCTTTTGCCATCCTTGAGGTAAGAGAACATATTTTTTAACAAAGAAAATTCTGGGCTGGGTGCAGTGTTTCATGCCTGTAATCCCAGCACTTTGGGAGGCCAAGGCGGGTGGATCACTTTGAGGTCAGAAGTTCGAGACCAGCCTGGTCAACATGGTGAAACCCTGTCTGTACTGCAAATACAAAAATTAGCCAGGCGTGGTGGTGCAGGCCTGTAATCCCAGCTATTCGGGAGGCTGAGGCAGGAGAATTGTTTGAATCGAGGAGGCAGAGGGTGCCGTGAGCCGAAGCAGTGCCACCGCACTCCAGCCTGGGAGATAGAGCAAGACTCCGTCTCAATAAATAAATAAATAAATAAATAAATAAATAAATAAATGTAATTCAATTTAAAAAAAGAAAATTCTGTAGAAATTCTTTGACCCTAATAGTAGAAGACAGGACAAGTTAGTATGTTCCTGGTCAGTATTTGTTAATACTGGATGTATTTGGGATGGAGTATTAGTTCAATGATGCTTAGGTTTGACAGACACAGAGAAAATCTCCATAATTATAAAGTAACTATTAGTCTGAAACAACATCCTTCCTTCAGTAGGAGACCCCTTTCCTCCTTTGTAAGAACAGATGCCTCTCCTACCACCACTTACTTGGTGCTCACCAAAGGCCTGGTCTTACGTCTTATTTCTACAGGAAAAAAATTGGGACAAATGGCTTGATAAATTATTTTTCTGATATGTGGATTTCACTGTATTAAATCTTGCAAAGCTTTTCAAGTGAATTACATTCAGTTTTACATTTAATAAATTACTTTCCCTGAAACAGATAAGAGAAGGTGAAATTTAGATTTCCCAGTAACAATCAAGTAAGAGCATCAGGACCTGAGGATCTGACTCACACTGCCTCACAGCTCAGACATCCTCTGACATAAATGTGTTAATCAAGAAAACCAGCTGAAAAGCACCTGGGTTCCCAAATATTTGCATTCTAACAGGGGCCCCTTGAAAACCAAACTTTTCCAGACCAAGTACTGAGACTGGAAGGATAAAGTGACCTGTAGTTGGGCAAATGCTTTAGCTGAGAGTCGCCATTTTCCTGGATGTTCATTTCACACCTTCTGTCTTCTGAAAATTCTAATGCTTCCTCTGATCTTCACTGCCAACTTACAACCTTTTATCTAGTCCACTGAAAGATAGAAACAATCTGGAGGGAGTCCCAGTGTCAGCCACATCTCCCTCCATAGCGGCATCTGTCTCCATACATCCTGCTTCCTCTCCATGAACTGAGGATGACTTGTCTCTGCTTCTATCCAAGTCTAAGCCCTCTACTTGATCATCCTCTCTCAATTTTTCATTCACATCCTTTAATTTCCTCTCTCATGTATCAATATTTTTTCCCCTTTCTACTGGACCATTTCCACCAGCATACAAATGTGCCATTTTACTCATTCTTAAACTAAAACCAAAAACAAACAAACAAACAAACCCTCCTGTTCCTATGTTATTCTCTGGCTTCTGCCATATTTCTCTACTTCTTTCTATAGAAAATGCCTCAAAAGAGTTATCTTCACTCACCATCTTCTATTCTCCTCCTCCTGTTTCTTGAAGTAGCCAATATGTAAATTCCCAATTCTTTCTTACATGACCAATTATGACATTTAACACAGTTGCCCACTTCCTCCTCCTTCAAACAGTTTCTTTACTTGGCTTTCAGGATGTCAAGGTCTTTGGCCATTCGTCTGTGTTTCCTGATAGTTTGTCTGCATATTTAAATATTGCATGGCCTCAAGCTTGGTCATTGGTCCTCTCCTCTTCTGCATCTGTTCTCCCTTGGAAATCTCATCAGTTTCATTTTCAAATGCCGTCTTTACATAGATGACCACTGAATGTATGTCTCCAGCCAAGACCATTCTCCTTAACTCCAGACTTCTTCAACCAACTGCCCACTTGACATCTCCATGAAGTTGTTTCAGCCATCTCAACATTAACATCAGCCTTAACATATCATCTTGAACCTCTTCTTTATACTGTCTTCTCTAAGTAAATGACAATTCCATCCTCCCAGCTTCTCAGAGCCAAAACCTTGAAGGCAGGAAAATGAGGATAAAGAAATAGTATCTATTGCACAGGGCTATTGCAAAGATTGAGTCAATATTTGTCAAGAACCTGGAACAGTGCCTGCCATATAATTAGTATTACATAAACTTTTGTTAAGTAGTTAAAGTAAGTAATCATTTTTGACCCTTCTCTTTCTCTCTCACACCCTATATCTAATCATCAGTTACTCTTGTTGGCTTTTCCTTAAAAACATATACAAAACATGATCACTTCTCACTGCTAACACCCTGATCTAAGCCACAACCACCTCTTACCTGGATTACAGCAATAGCATCTTGAGTGGTCTCCCCACTTCTACCTCTACTCTACTATAGCCAACCTCAACACAGTAGCCAGAGTAATCCCTTTATTAAAAAAGCCAGATTATGTCACTTCTTTGCTCAAAGTCCTTCAATAGCTCCTACTTCACTCAGACTAAAATCCAAAGGCCTTAAAATGCCCTGCAAGGTCCTTCATGCTCTACAAGCCACATCACCTCTGCTTCTTTGAACTTATTTCTACCATGTACCCCTTATATTCTGTGCTACAGCTACATGCTTTTCCTCCTTTCTCTTGCCGAGAATCCTCCTGCCCACAATCCTTTGTATTTCCTGTTCTCTCTGCCTGGGTTGCTTTTTTCCAAGTTAGCTGCACAGTTCCCTCCCTCGTTTCCTTCAGATACATTCAAATGTCATTATGTTAGGAAGGCCTTGGCTGGCCACTCCTATCCAATTGTAACTGCCACTTCCACATCCCCACATTCTCCTTTTCACTTTTCAAGGTTTTCCAAAACTCTCACAGCTTAAGTATCAGTGTCTCTTTGCCTATTGTTTGTTTCTCTCCCAATACAATCTACACCCCATGAAGGCAGAGACTTTGTTTTGTACAGTGCTGTGTCTCCAGTACCCAGATCAGCACTTGGGACAGAGCAGACACTGAATAAACATTGGTTGAAGAATTAATACATGAAGCTCCATTGCCTGTGTACGTACCCACTTGCTCCCTCATAAGGTTGGCTTTTGTGTGCACACAGCCCAAGGAGCACACATTTCAGAAAAATTCTGAGCCATGAGATACTTCATACTCAATTTCTGCTGAGAAAGATTAAAAAAAAAAAAAAAAGATTTATCCTATGAGTGTGAGTTAAAGTTGTCTAATTGTATCTGATAAAGACCGTTGCCAGCTTTTGACTTACCCATCTGACATTCTTCACATCTTGTGTCTCCCTCTCTTAAACTACCCTGAAGTCATTCTGGACAGCAACCAGGCTACACAGGCCAAAGGCACCACATAGTGGCTGAAGGGTACAGTGTATGCAAAGGCACAGAGATGAAAAAGCAGGTGGAAAAAGCTGCCTTTAGGGAAAAAAAGAGTAGTTAAAAGATAATTAGTATGACAAGGACACGTAGCTACTTGAATATCATAGTCCATGGAACATGATTAGTTTTTTAAAGCTCAATTGAGTAATTGACTAAAAAATGATTGAGCAATCCTAATGAGCTGTGCTCCAAAGAGAACATAATAAAGATCTACTTCTTGCTCATAGTAGCTTCTACTGATAAGAATGAGAGACTTTAGCCATTTTTTATTTTTTGAATAACTATACAGACGTGTAATTTACCTATAATAAAATGTATCCATTGTAAACCTAAAATTAAATTATTGTAGTAAATTTAAAGAATTGTACAAAAGCCAGCAAATCCACAAGTTGAAGAAGTTCCCTTCTACTCTTTTGTTTTTTCTTTTAATTTTTATTTTAAGTTCCAGGGCACAGGTGCAGGATGTGCAGGTTTGTTACTTTGCTAAACATGTGCCATGGAGATTTGCTGTACCTATCAACCCATCACCCTGGTATTAAGCCCAGCATGCATTAGCTATTTTTCCTAATGCTCTCCTTCCCTGCAACCCACCTGCCAACAGGACCCAGTGTGTGTTCTCCTTCCCATGTGTTCTCATTGTTCAGCTCCCACTTATAGGTGAGAACATAGGGTGTCTTATTTTCTGTTTCTGTGTTAGTTTGCTGAGGATGATGGTTTCCAGCTCCATCCACGTCCCTGCAAAGGACATGATCTCATTCCTTTTTATGGCTTCATAGTATGCCACGGTGTATATGTACCACATTTTCTTTATCCAGTCTATCATTGATGGGCATCTGGGTTGATTCCATGTCTTTGCTATGGTGAATAGTGATGCAGTGAACATATGCATGCGTATATCTTTGTAATATAATGATTTATATTCCTTTGGGAATATCTCCAGTAAAGGGATTGCTAGGTCAAATGGTATTTCTGGTTTTAGATCCTTGAGGAATCACGTGCCATCTTCCACAATGGTTGAACTAATTTACATTCCCACAAACAGTGTAAAAGCATTCCTATTTCTCTGCAACCTTGCCAGCATCTGTTGTTTCTCGACTTTTTAATAATCACCATTCTGACTGGTGTGAGATGGTATCTCATTGGTTTTGATTTGCATTTCTCTAATGTTCAGTGATATTGAGCTTTTTTCATATGTTTATTGGCTGCATGAATGTCTTCTTTTGAGAAGTGCCTGTTCATGTCCTTTGCCCATTTTTAATGGGGTTGTTTTTGTTTTTCATGGAGTTTTTTTTTCTTGTTTATTCTTAATTTGTTGAGAGTTTTTAATCGTAAGTGGACGTTACGTTTTGTCAAATGCTTTTTCTGTATCTATTGAAATAGGCATTGTGGTATTTGTCCTTCCTGTTTTAGGTTGATTTTCAGATCAGAAAGCAACTTTGCTTTCCTGGGATAAACTTTGATAACTCTGGGATACTTTGTCTTGGTGTATAATTCATTTTATATGTTGCTGGATTTAATTTAATAATATTGTGGTAGTAATTATTATGTCTGTGTTCATGAAGGCTATTTGTCTATAGTTTCCTTTTCTTGTGAGGTCTTTTTTTGGCTTTGGTACTGGGGAAATACTGGTTTCATAGAATGAACTGGGAAGTATTCCCTCCTTTACTTCCTAAACAAATTTGTAAAGGACTGACAATACGTCTTTAAATATTAGATAGAATTCACCAGTAAAGCTATCTGAGCCTGGGTTTGTCTTTGTGGGAAGATTCTGAATAACTAATTTACTTTATTTATTTATTATATGCCTACTCAAATTTTCTATTTCTTCCTGGGTCAAATGTGTTAATTGTGACTTTTTGGAAATGTGTTCTTTTCATGTAAGTTTCCTAAATTATCGGAATAAAGTTATTAATAATATGCCTTACAATCCTTTTAGTTTAGGGTTTTTTTTTTTTTTTTTTTTTGGTAATTTGTGTCTTTTTTATTTTTTTCTTTATTCTAAAAAAGAAAAAAAGGGATATATGTGCAGAACATGCAGGTTTGTTACATAGGTATATATGTGCCATGGTGGTTTGCTGCACCTATTGACCCGTCCTCTAAGTTCCTTTCCTTCACCCCCCACCCCCCAATAGGCCCTGATGTGTGTTGTTCCCCTCTCTGTGTCCATGTGTTCTCAATGTTCCACTCCCACTTATGAGTGAGAGCATGCAGTGTTTGGTTTTCTGTTCCTGTGTTAGTTTGCTAAGGATGATGGCTTCCAGCTTCATCCATGTCCCTGCAAAGGACATGATCTCATTCCTCTTTATGGCTGTGTAGTATGCCATGGTGTATATGTACCACATTTTCTTTATCCAGTCTATCATTGATGGGCATTTGGGTTGGCTCCATGTCTTTGCTGTTGTAAATAGTGCTGCAATAAACATATGTGTGCATGTGTCTTTATAGTAGAACGATTTATATTCCTTTGGGTATATATCCAGTAATGGGATTGCTGGGTCAAATGGTATTTCTGGTTCTAGCTCCTTAAGGAATCACCATACTGTCTTTCACAATGATTGAACTAATTTACATTCCCACCAACAATGTAAAAGCATTCATATTTCTCCACAGCCTCACCAACATCTATTATTTCCTGATGTTTTAATAATCATCATTCTGACTGGTGTGATTTGGTACCTCATTGTGGTTTTGATTTACATTTCTCTGATGATCTGTGATGTTGAGCTTTTTTCGTGCTTATTAGCTGCATAAATGTCTTCTTTTTTTTTTTTATTTTTTATTTTTTAAATTTATTTATTATTATTATACTGTAAGTTGTAGGGTACATGTGCATAACGTGCAGGTTTGTTACATATGTATACTTGTGCCTTGTTGGTGTGCTGCACCCATCAACTCGTCATTTACATCAGGTATAACTCCCAATGCAATCCCTCCCCCCGCCCCCCTCCCCATGATAGGCCCCGGTGTGTGATGTTCCCCTTCCCGAGTCCAAGTGATCTCATTGTTCAGTTCCCACCTATGAGTGAGAACATGCGGTGTTTGGTTTTCTGTTCTTGTGATAGTTTGCTAAGAATGATGGATTCCAGCTGCATCCATGTCCCTACAAAGGACACAAACTCATCCTTTTTTATGGCTGCATAGTATTCCATGGTGTATATATGCCACATTTTCTTAATCCAATCTGTCACTGATGGACATTTGGGTTGATTCCAAGTCTTTGCTATTGTGAATAGTGCTGCAATAAACATACGTGTGCATGTGTCTTTATAGCAGCATAATTTATAATCCTTTGGGTATATACCCAGTAATGGGATGGCTGGGTCATATGGTACATCTAGTTCTAGATCCTTGAGGAATCGCCATACTGTTTTCCATAATGGTTGAACTAGTTTACAATCCCACCAACAGTGTAAAAGTGTTCCTATTTCTCCACATCCTCTCCAGCATCTGTTGTTTCCTGACTTTTTAATGATCGCCATTCTAACTGGTGTGAGATGGTATCTCATTGTGGTTTTGATTTGCATTTCTCTGATGGCCAGTGATGATGAGCATTTTTTCATGTGTTTGTTGGCTGTATGAATGTCTTCTTTTGAGAAATGTCTATTCATATCCTTTGCCCACTTTTTGATGGGGTTGTTTGTTTTTTTCTTGTAAATTTGTTGGAGTTCTTTGTAGGTTCTGGATATTAGCCCTTTGTCAGATGAGTAGATTGCAAAAATTTTCTCCCAATCTGTAGGTTGCCTGTTCACTCTGATGGTAGTTTCTTTTGCTGTGCAGAAGCTCTTTAGTTTAATGAGATCCCATTTGTCAATTTTGGCTTTTGCTGCCGTTGCTTTTGGTGTTTTAGACATGAAGTCTTTGCCCATGCCTATGTCCTGAATGGTACTACCTAGGTTTTCCTCTAGGATTTTTATGGTATTAGGTCTAACATTTAAGTCTCTAATCCATCTTGAATTAATTTTCGTATAAGGAGTAAGGAAAGGATCCAGTTTCAGCTTTCTACTTATGGCTAGCCAATTTTCCCAGCACCATTTATTAAATAGGGAATCCTTTCCCCATTTCTTGTTTCTCTCAGGTTTGTCAAAGATCAGATGGCTGTAGATGTGTGGTATTATTTCTGAGGACTCTGTTCTGTTCCATTGGTCTATATCTCTGTTTTGGTACCAGTACCATGCTGTTTTGGTTACTGTAGCCTTGTAGTATAGTTTGAAGTCAGGCAGCGTGATGCCTCCAGCTTTGTTCTTTTGACTTAGGATTGTCTTGGAGATGCGGGCTCTTTTTTGGTTCCATATGAACTTTAAAGCAGTTTTTTCCAATTCTGTGAAGAAACTCATTGGTAGCTTGATGGGGATGGCATTGAATCTATAAATTACCTTGGGCAGTATGGCCATTTTCACGATATTGATTCTTCCTATCCATGAGCATGGTATGTTCTTCCATTTGTTTGTGTCCTCTTTAATTTCACTGAGCAGTGGTTTGTAGTTCTCCTTGAAGAGGTCCTTTACATCCCTTGTAAGTTGGATTCCTAGGTATTTGATTCTCTTTGAAGCAATTGTGAATGGAAGTTCATTCATGATTTGGCTCTCTGTTTGTCTGTTACTGGTGTATAAGAATGCTTGTGATTTTTGCACATTAATTTTGTATCCTGAGACTTTGCTGAAGTTGCTTATCAGCTTAAGGAGATTTTGGGCTGAGACAATGGGGTTTTCTAAATATACAATCATGTCATCTGCAAAGAGGGACAATTTGACTTCTTCTTTTCCTAACTGAATACCCTTGATTTCTTTCTCTTGCCTGATTGCCCTAGCCAGAACTTCCAACACTATGTTGAATAGGAGTGGTGAGAGAGGGCATCCCTGTCTTGTGCCAGTTTTCAAAGGGAATTTTTCCAGTTTTTGCCCATTCAGTATGATATTGGCTGTGGGTTTGTCATAAATAGCTCTTATTATTTTGAGGTACGTTCCATCAATACCAAATTTATTGAGCGTTTTTAGCATGAAGGGCTGTTGAATTTTGTCAAAAGCCTTTTCTGCATCTATTGAAATAATCATGTGGTTCTTGTCTTTGGTTCTGTTTATATGCTGGATTATGTTTATTGATTTGCGAATGTTGAACCAGCCTTGCATCCCAGGGATGAAGCCCACTTGATCATGGTGGATAAGCTTTTTGATGTGTTGCTGAATCCGGTTTGCCAGTATTTTATTGAGGATTTTTGCATCGATGTTCATCAGGGATATTGGTCTAAAATTCTCTTTTTTTGTTGTATCTCTGCCAGGCTTTGGTATCAGGATGATGTTGGCCTCATAAAATGAGTTAGGGAGGATTCCCTCTTTTTCTATTGATTGGAATAGTTTCAGAAGGAATGGTACCAACTCCTCCTTGTACCTCTGGTAGAATTCAGCTGTGAATCCATCTGGTCCTGGACTTTTTTTGGTTGGTAGGCTATTAATTGTTGCCTCAATTTCAGAGCCTGCTATTGGTCTATTCAGGGATTCAACTTCTTCCTGGTTTAGTCTTGGAAGAGTGTAAGTGTCCAGGAAATTATCCATTTCTTCTAGATTTTCCAGTTTATTTGCATAGAGGTGTTTATAGTATTCTCTGATGGTAGTTTGTATTTCTGTGGGGTCGGTGGTGATATCCCCTTTTTCATTTTTAATTGCGTCAATTTGATTCTTCTCTCTTTTCTTCTTTATTAGTCTTGCTAGTGGTCTGTCAATTTTGTTGATCTTTTCAAAAAACCAACTCCTGGATTCATTGATTTTTTGGAGGGTTTTTTGTGTCTCTATCTCCTTCAGTTCTGCTCTGATCTTAGTTATTTCTAGCCTTCTGCTAGCTTTCGAATGTGTTTGCTCTTGCTTCTCTAGTTCTTTTAATTGCGATGTTAGAGTGTCAATTTTAAATCTTTCCTGCTTTCTCTTGTGGGCATTTAGTGCTATAAATTTCCCTCTACACACTGCTTTAAATGTGTCCCAGAGATTCTGGTATGTTGTATCTTTGTTCTCATTGGTTTCAAAGAACATCTTTATTTCTGCCTTCATTTCGTTATGTACCCAGTAGTCATTCAGGAGCAGGTTGTTCAGTTTCCATGTAGTTGAGCGGTTTTGATTGAGTTTCTTAGTCCTGAGTTCTAGTTTGATTGCACTGTGGTCTGAGAGACAGTTTGTTATAATTTCTGTTCTTGTACATTTGCTGAGGAGTGCTTTACTTCCAATTACGTGGTCAATTTTGGAATAAGTACGATGTGGTGCTGAGAAGAATGTATATTCTGTTGATTTGGGGTGGAGAGTTCTATAGATGTCTATTAGATCTGCTTGCTGCAGAGATGAGTTCAATTCCTGGATATCCTTGTTAACTTTCTGTCTCGTTGATCTGTCTAATGTTGACAATGGAGTGTTGAGGTCTCCCATTATTATTGTATGGGAGTCTAAGTCTCTTTGTAAGTCTCTAAGGACTTGCTTTATGAATCTGGGTGCTCCTGTATTGGGTGCATATATATTTAGGATAGTTAGCTCTTCCTGTTGAATTGATCCCTTTACCATTATGTAATGGCCTTCTTTGTCTCTTTTGATCTTTGATGGTTTAAAGTCTGTTTTATCAGAGACTAGTATTGCAACCCCCGCTTTTTTTTGTTCTCCATTTGCTTGGTAAATCTTCCTCCATCCCTTTATTTTGAGCCTATGTATGTCTCTGCGTGTGAGATGGGTCTCCTGAATACAGCAGACTGATGGGTCTTGACTCTTTATCCAGTTTGCCAGTCTGTGTCTCTTAATTGGAGCATTTAGTCCATTTACATTTAAGGTTAAGATTGTTATGTGTGAACTTGATCCTGCCATTATGATATTAACTGGTTATTTTGCTCATTAGTTGATGCAGTTTCTTCCTAGCCTCGATGGTCTTTACATTTTGGCATGTTTTTGAGATGGCTGGTACCGGTTGTTCCTTTTCATGTTGAGTGCTTCCTTCAGGGTCTCTTGTAAGGCAGGCCTAGTGGTGACAAAATCTCTAAGCATTTGCTTATCTGTAAAGGATTTTATTTCTCCTTCACTTATGAAACTTAGTTTGGCTGGATATGAAATTCTGGGTTTAAAATTCTTTTCTTTAAGAATGTTGAATATTGGCCCCCACTCTCTTCTGGCTTGGAGAGTTTCTGCCGAGAGATCTGCTGTGAGTCTGATGGGCTTCCCTTTGTGGGTAACCCGACCTTTCTCTCTGGCTGCCCTTAAGATTTTTTCCTTCATTTCAACTTTGGTGAATCTGGCAATTATGTGTCTTGGAGTTGCTCTTCTCGAGGAGTATCTTTGTGGCGTTCTCTGTATTTCCTGGATTTGAATGTTGGCCTGCCCTACTAGGCTGGGGAAGTTCTCCTGGATGATATCCTGAAGAGTGTTTTCCAACTTGGTTCCATTTTCCCCCTCACTTTCAGGCACCCCAATCAGACGTAGATTTGGTCTTTTTACATAATCCCATACTTCTTGCAGGCTTTGTTCATTTCTTTTTCTTCTTTTTTCTTTTGGTTTCTCTTCTCGCTTCATTTCATTCATTTGATCCTCAATTGCTGATACTCTTTCTTCCAGTTGATCGAGTCGGTTACTGAAGCTTGTGCATTTGTCACGTATTTCTCGTGTCATGGTTTTCATCTCTTTCATTTCGTTTATGACCTTCTCTGCATTAATTAGTCTAGCCGTCAATTCTTCCACTTTTTTTTCAAGATTTTTAGTTTCTTTGCGCTGGGTACGTAATTCCTCCTTTAGCTCTGAGAAATTTGATGGACTGAAGCCTTCTTCTCTCATCTCGTCAAAGTCATTCTCCGCCCAGCTTTGATCCGTTG
The DNA here is from genome assembly GCF_003255815.1 of Theropithecus gelada. NCBI lineage: Eukaryota > Metazoa > Chordata > Mammalia > Primates > Cercopithecidae > Theropithecus > Theropithecus gelada. The sequence goes on along the minus strand of NC_037679.1, from coordinate 120,272,030 downwards.
CTGGCGATGAGCTGCGCTCCTTTGCCGGGGGAGATGCGCTCTTGTTTTTTGAATTTCCAGCTTTTCTGCCCTGCTTTTTCCCCATCTTTGTGGTTTTATCTGCCTCTGGTCTTTGATGATGGTGATGTACTGATGGGGTTTTGGTGTAGGTGTCCTTCCTGTTTGATAGTTTTCCTTCTAACAGTCAGGACCCTCAGCTGTAGGTCTGTTGGAGATTGCTTGAGGTCCACTCCAGACCCTGTTTGCCTGGGTATCAGCAGCAGAGGCTGCAGAAGATAGAATATTTCTGAACAGCAAGTGTACCTGTCTGATTCTTGCTTTGGAAGCTTCCTCTCAGGGGTGTACTCCACCCTGTGAGGTGTGGGGTGTCAGACTGCCCCTAGTGGGGGATGTCTCCCAGTTAGGCTACTCAGGGGTCAGGGACCCGCTTGAGCAGGGAGTCTGTCCCTTCTCAGATCTCAACCTCCGTGTTGGGAGATCCACTGCTCTCTTCAAAGCTGTCAGACAGAGTCGTTTGCGTCTGCAGAGGTGTCTGCTGCTTTGTTATTGTTTTCTGTGCCCTGCCCCCAGAGGTGGAGTCTACAGAGACAGGCAGGTTTCCTTGAGCTGCTGTGAGCTCCACCCAGTTCGAGCTTCCCAGCAGCTTTGTTTACCTACTTAAGCCTCAGCAATGGCGGGCGCCCCTCCCCCAGCCTCGCTGCTGCCTTGCCGGTAGATCACAGACTGCTGTGATAGCAATGAGGGAGGCTCCGTGGGTGTGGGACCCTCCCGGCCAGGTGTGGGATATGATCTCCTGGTGTGCCTGTTTGCTCAAAGCGCAGTATTGGGGTGGGAGTTACCCGATTCTCCAGGTGTTGTGTGTCTCAGTTCCCCTGGCTAGGAAAAGGGATTCCCTTCCCCCTTGCGCTTCTCAGGTGAGGCAATGCCTCGCCCTGCTTCAGCTCTCGCTGGTCGGGCTGCAGCAGCTGACCAGTACCGATCGTCCGGCACTCCCCAGTGAGATGAACCCAGTACCTCAGTTGAAAATGCCGAAATCACCGGTCTTCTGTGTCGCTGGCGCTGGGAGTTGAAGACTGGAGCTGCTCCTATTCGGCCATCTTGCTCCGCCCCCCCCATAAATGTCTTCTTTTAAGAAGTGTCTGTTCATCTCTTTTGCCCACTTTTTGATGGGGTTGTCTTTTTCTTGTAAATATATTTAAGTTCCTTGTAAATTCTGGATATTAGACCCTTGTCAGATGGGTGGATTGCCAAAATTTTCTCCCATTCTGTAGGTTGCCTGTTCACTCTAATGATAATTTCTTTTGCTGTGCAGAAACGTTTTAGTTTAATTAGATCCAATTTGTCAATTTTGGCTTTTGTTGCAATTGCTTTTCACATTTTTCTCATGAAGTCTTTGCCTATGCCTGTGTCCTGAATGGTATTGCCTAAGGTTTCTTCTGGGGTTTTTATGGTTTTAGGTTTTACATATAACTCTTTAATCCATCTTGAGTTAATGTGTAGGGTGTAAGGAGGGGGTCCAGTTTCTATTTTCTGCATATAGCTAGCCAGTTTTCCCAGCACCATTTACTGAATAGGAGATCCTTTCCATATTGCTTTTGTCAGGTTTGTTGAAGATTAGATGGTTGTAGATGTGTGGTGTTATTTCTGAGGTCTCTATTCTACTCCATTGGTCTATATGTCTGTTTTGGTACCAGTGCCATTCTGTTTTGGTTACTGTTGCCTTGTAGTATAGTTTGAAGTCAGGTAGCATGATGCCTCCAGCTTTGTTCTTTTTGCTTAGAATTGTCTTGGCTATACAGGGTCTTCTTCGATTCCATACAAAACTTAAAGTAGTTTTTCTAATTCTGTGAAGAATGTCAATGGTAGTTTGATGGGTATAGCATTGAATCTATAAATTACTTTGGGCAGTAAGGCCATTTTCATAACTGTGATTTTTCCTATCTGTGGAGATGGAATTTTTTTCCACTTATTTATGTCCTCTCTTATTTTCTTGAGCAGCAGTTTGTAGTTCTCCTTGAAGAGGTCCTTCACATCCCTTGTTAGGTGTATTCCTAGGTATTTTATTCTCTTTGTAGCGATTGTGAATGGGAGTTCATTCATGATTTGGCTCTCTGCTTCCGTTGGTGTATAGGAAGGCTTGTGATTTTTGCACATTGATTTTGTATCCTGAGACTTTGCTAAAGTTGCTTCTCAGCTTAAGGAGCTTTTGGGCCAAGACAGTGGGGTTTTCTAGATATAGGATCATGTTGTCTGCAAACAGACAGTTTTAATTCCTCTCTTCCTATTTGAATACACTTTATTTCTTTCTCTTGCCTGATTACCCTGGCCAGAACCTCCAATACTATGTTGAACAGAAGTGGTGAGAGACGGCATCCTTGTCTTGTACCAGTTTTCAAAGGAAATGCTCCCAGTTTTTGCCCACTCAATATGATATTGGTTGTGGGCTTGTCTTCAATAGCTCTTATTATTTTGAGATATGTTCCATTAATACCTAGTTTATTGAGAATTTTTAACAGGAAAGGATGCTAAAGTTTATCAAGGCCTTTTCTGCATCTATTGAGATAATCATGTGGTTTCTGTCATTGATTCCATTTATGTGATGGATTACTTTTATTGATGTGCATGTGTTGAACCAGCCTTGAATCCCAGGGATGAAGCCAACTTGATCATGGTGGATGAGTTTTTTGACGTGCTGCTGGATTCAGTTTGCCAGTATTTTATTGAGGATTTTTGTATCAATGTTCATCAGGGATATTGCCCTGAAGTTTTCTTTTTTTGTTGTGTCTCTTCCCAATTTTGGTACCAGGATGACACTGGCTTCATAAAGTGAGTTAGGGAGGAGTCTCTCCTTTTCAGTAGTTTGCAATAGTTTCAGAAGGAATGGTACCAGCTCCTCTTTGTATTTCTGGTAGAATTCAGCTGTGAATCTGTCTGTTCCTGGGCTTTCTTTGGTTGGTAGGTTATTAATTACTGCCTCAATTTCAGAGATTGTTATTGTTCTATTCAGGGTTTCAGCTGCTTCCTGGTTTAGGGTGTATTCATCCAGGATTTTATCCATTTCTCCTAGATCTTCTAGTTTATTTGCATAGAGGTGTTTATAGTATTCTCTGATGGTAGTTGTATTTCTGTGGGGTCAGTGGTGATATCCCCTTTATCATTTTTTATTGTTTCTGTTTGATTCTTCTCCCTCTTACTCTTTATTAGTCTAGCTAGTCTATCTATTTTGTAAATTAAACAAACAAACAAACAAACAAAACAGCCAGGGGCAGTGGCTCACACCTGTAATCCCAGCACTTTGGGAGGCCAAGGTGGGCAATCATGAGGTCATGAGATTGAGACCATCCTGGCTAACACAGTGAAACCCCGTCTCTACTAAAAATACAAAAAATTCGCTGGGCGTGGTGGCATGCGCCTGTAGTCCCAGCTACTCAGGAGGCTGAGGCAGGAGAATCGCTTGAACCTGGGAGGCAAAGGTTGCAGTGAGCCAAGGTCATGCCACTATACTCTAGCCTGGATGACAGAGCAAGCAAGACTCCATCTCAAACAAGCAAACAAACAACCCAGCTTCTGGATTCGTTGATTTTTGGGAGGATTTTCGTGTTTCTATCTCCTTCAATTATTCTCTGATCTTAGTTTATTTCTTGTCTTCTGCTAGCTTTTGGATTAATTTGTTCTTGCCTTTCTAAATCTTTTAATAGTGATGTTAGGGTGTCAATTTGAGATCTTTCTAGCTTTCTGATGTGGGCATTTAGTGCTATAAATTTCCCTCCTAACACTGCTTTAGCTGTGTCCCAGAGATTCTGGTACTTGCCTCTTTGTTTTCATTGGTTTCAAAGAACTTCTTGATCTCTGCCTTAATTTCATTACTTACCCAGGAGTCATTCAGGAACAGGTTGTTCAATTTCCATGAAATTGTGTGGTTTGAGTGAGTTTCTTAATCCTGAATTCTAATTTGATCACACTGTGGTCTGAGAGACTGTTTGTTATTATTTCAGTTCTTTTGCATTTGCTGAGGAGTGTTTTACCTCCAGTTATGTGGTCTATTTTAGAATAAGTGTAATGTGGCACTGAGAAGAATGTATATTCTGTTGATGTGGGGTAGAGAGTTCTGTAGACATCTAGTAGGTCCATGTGATCCAGAGCTGAGTTAAAGTCCTGAATATCCTTGTTAATTTCCTGTCTCATTGATCTAATACTGACAGTGGGGTATTAAAGTCTCCCACCATTATTGTATGGGAGTCTGTCTCTTTGTTGGTCTCTAAGAACCTGTTTTATGAATCTGGGTGTTCCTGTATTGGGTGCATGTATATTCAGAATAGTTAGCTCTTCTTGTTGCATTGATCCCTTTACCATTATGTAATGCCTTTCTTTGTCTTTTTTGATCTTTGTTGGTTTAAAGTCTGTTTTGTCAGAGACTAGTATGGCAACTCCTGCTTTTTTTTTTTTTTTTTTTTTTTTTTTTGCTTTCCACATGCTTGTTAAATTTTCCTCCCTCCTTTTATTTTGAGCCTGTGTGAGTCTTTGCATGTAAGATGGGTCTCCTGAATACAGCACACCGATGGGTCTTGACTCTTTAATCCAATTTGCCAGTCTGTGTCTTTAATTTGTTCATTTAGCCCATTTACATTTAAAGTTAGTATTGTTATGTATGAATTTGATCCTGTCATCATGATATTATCTGGTTATTTTGCACACTAGTTGATGCAGCTTCTTCATAGTGTCATTGGTCTTTATATTTTGTGTTTTTGCAGTGGCTAGTACCAGTTTTTCCTTTCCATATTTAGTGCTTCTTTCAGGAACTCTTGCAAGGCAGGCCTGGTGGTAACAAAATCTCGGCATTTGCTTGTCTGGAAAGGATTTTATTTATCCTTTGCTTGTGAAGCTTAGTTTGGCTGGATAAGAAATTCTGGGTTATAAATTCTTTTCTTCAAGAATGTTGAATATTGACCCCCCAATATCTTATGGCCTGTAGGGTTTCTGCTGAGAAGTCCACAGTTAGTCTGTTGGGCTTCCCTTTATAGGTGACCTGGCCTTTCTTTCTGGCTGCCCTTAGTTTTTCCTTCATTTTGACCTTGGAGAATCTGATGATTATGTGTTTTGTGGAGTATCTCAATGGTATTCTCTGCATTTCCTGAATTTGCATTTTGGCCTGTCTTGCTAGGTTGGGGAAGTTCTCCTGGGTAATATCCTGAAGTGTGTTTTCCATCTTGCTTCCACTCCTCCCATCTCCTTCTGGTACTCCTATTAATCGTAAGTTCGGTCTTTTTATAAAGTCCCATATTTCTTGGAGGCTTTCTCCATTCCTTTTCATTATTCTCTATTCTTGTCTGCATGTCTTATTTCAGTAAGGTTGTCTTCAAACTCTGATACCCTTTCTTCCCTTAGTGGATTCAGCTGTTGATACTTGTGTATGCTTCATGAAGTTCTCATGCCATGTTTTTCAGCTCCATCAGATCATTTATGTTTCTCTCTAAACTGGTTATTCTTGTTAGCAATTCCTCTAACCTTTTATCAAGGTTCTTACCTTCTTTGCATTGGGTTAGAACATGCTCCTTTAGCTCATCATGGTTTTTTATCACTCATCTTCTGAGGCCTACTTCTGTCAATTCGTCCATCTGATTCTCCGTCCAGTTCTGCACCCTTGATGGAGAGACACTGCAATCATTTGGAGGAGAAGAGACACTCTGGCCTTCTGGGTTTTCAGCATTTTTATGTTGATTATTTCTCATCCTCATGAATTTGTTTAGTTTCAGTCTTTGAGGCTGCTGATGCTCGGATGGGATTTTTGTGGGGGCCTTTTTGTTGTTGTTTTTCTTGTTGCTGTTGTTGTTGTCACTTTCTGCTTGGTTGTTTTCTTTCAATAGTCAGGTCTGTCTTCTGTAGGACTGCTGCAGTTTACTGGGGGTTCACTTCAGGCCTTATTCATCTGATTCGCTCCCGTGCCTGGAGATGTTACTCAAGGAGGCTGGAGAGCAGCAAAGGTGGGTGCCTTCTCCTTCTTCTGGGACCTCTGACCTCAAGGGACACCAATCTGATGCCAGTAGGATTGCTCCTGTATAGGGTGTCTGAAAACCCCTGTTGGAGGGTCTCACCCAGTTGGGTGGCATGGGGAGCAGGACCCATTTAACAAAGCATTTTGTCCCTTGGTGGAGAGGGTGTTTTGCTCAGGGGAAACCCACTCATTTGGGCTGCCTGGATTCCTCAGAACTACCAGGAGGAGAGGCTAAGTCTGCTGGTCTACAGAGACTTTGGCCACCCCTTTCCAGGTCCAACCCACAGACCCTGGCCGAATGACAGATGAACAAATGCACTCATAGATACCCAGTGAAAGAGTGGGCTAGGGGACCTGGCCGCCCACAGACACTGATGAGGGTGCTGTAAAGAGTTGGCAGCTGCATCCTGACCAGCTGGCACTGCGGGCATTTATTCAGTATAGATTTAATGACAAAGGCCTTGAATCAACACACTTGTAGGCAATTCACATGGACTACCCACCCGCAGTGAGTAGTCGGTTCTGAGGCCTGAGGCCTAAGTAAACTAACTTATCTAGATCAATTCCCTTACACTTCCTTGTTATCTACTCTGAGATAATTCAGCTGCCTTCAGCCAAACCGTCTTCTGAAGCTTTTGCAAAACCTTCCAGCCTTCCAAGAAGGTTTGCATCTTTCTACAATTTTCCTACCACCCTGACCGATCTCCTACAACCCCTCCCTCTAGGGACTCAGGCCCAGGGAGATATGAATTCTGTCCCTGAGCCTCTGACTGGAGTTATTGGAGATCTTGCAGGGAAGCCCCAACCACTGAGGAAGGATGGGCCAGGGTTAGACCTGAAGAGGCACTCTGGCCACTGACTGCCACAGCCCGTCTGTTGGACTGTGGGAACAAGTCTTGGGACCAAGCCATCCAGCCTCCCTGGCTCCAACAGGAGAAAAGTGCAGCCTGGAGCTATAGAAATGGGCGCTGCCCTTCCCCCACCCAGGGAGCTTAGCATGTTAGGCAGTTCCAAGTCCCAGTGCTGGCTGCTGCCCCTCCCCCAAGAAGCTCAAAGGGCACAGACAGCAGGCAACCCCATCTGGTGCTGGTCACCCTTTCCCTTGGGAATTCAGTTGGCTTAGGCAGATTCCAGCTGAGAAGCTGTAAGAATCTGTGCATTCAAGGTTTGGGACACTAGGCCCCAGTGGTGTGGATTTGCAAGTGGGATCTTCCAATCTGTGGGTTGTACAGCACCGTGGAAAAAGCAGTTTCGCCAGCTCGGTAGTGCGCTCACTTGCCACCTCCCTTGACTAGGGGTGGGGGTTCCTCTTCCCCATGTGGGTCTCAAGTGGCACCACACTGCTCCTCCTTCTTTCCATGGGTCATGCCAGCCTTGTAGTCAATTTTGATGAGACAACCTGGATACCTCGGTTGCTAGTGATGGATTCACACGCTTATCATGTTTTTTTTTGTTTTTTTGTTTTTTTTTTTTTTTGATGGGAACCTCCAGATGGCGCTACTTCTAGTCAGCCATCTTGGCCCCACCCTTTAATTTGTGTCCTCTCTCTTTTTTTCTTGGTCAGTCTAGCTGATGGTTTGTCAGTTTTCTTGATTACTAAAAGAAAACACAATTGCCTTTCTTTTTTTAGTTTCTTTAAGTGAAAACTTAGGTTATTGATTTCCAGCTTTCTTCTTCTTGATATAGGCATTTAAAACTATAAATTTGCCTCTAAGCACTACTTTAATTTGGGCATATTTTGCCTAAAATATTTTCTGATTTTCCTTGCGAGTTCTTCTTTGAACCTTGGGTTATTTAGAAGCAAGTTATGTAATTTTCCAATATTTAGGAATTTCTCAGATTTCTTTTTGTTGTTGATTTCTAATTCTGTTGTGATTGGACAGCATACTTTGTATAATCTTAATTCTTTTAAATTTATTGAGACTTGTTTTAGGGCCAAGAATATGGCCTATTGTGGTCTAACCATGTGTGCTTGAAAAGAATGTGTATTCTGCAGTTGTTGGATAGAATGTCTTTATATGCCACTTGGGTTGAGTTCGTTGACAGTATAGTTAAAGTTTTCTGTATTTCTGAAAATTTTTTGTTTAACAGTTCTATTAATTATTGAGAATAGTATTGAAATCTCTAACTGTAATTGTTGAGTTTTCTAATTCTAATTCTGTTAGATTTTTTTCATGCATGTTGGGGCTCTACTGTTAGGTGCATTTACATTTATAATTATTATACTTTTTTTATGTAGTGACATGGAAGTCTCACCAATTTCCATTTTTAAGATTGTATTGTCTCAACCTCCTATTCATTATCTCGATTTCCTCACAAGTTAAATAGGGTTAATGGTATTGGTGGGGTTCAGAACACATGACCCCAAAATATGATTGTACCCCCCAAAATATGCCTATTTGGAAAATTGATTATTTTGAGCTGGTTATTTAGAGAAACTAAAGACCCAGGAGTAGTCTCTTTATTTGAGATCTACTCTAGAGATTTATTTACTCATTTATCTGGATTTCTCCAATGTATATATGAGATATACATGTTAGTAAACTTCTGTTTGTTTTGGTCTTGATAATCTATCTTTTGTTATGGAGAGTTCCAGTTAAGCATTATTAACGGTAGAGAAAACCTATTTTTTTCTCCTTTACCATATCCACTGTGTTAGATGGTTGTTAACAAACAAGTAAAATGGAAAGAAACTTTAGCACATTGCTGAGCATGTAACAGCTACTAAATAAATGTTAAGCCCCTTTCCATTTGCTTCTCTCTTCATGCCATGGGATGTGAGCACAAAGTTGGCTTTGAAAACAGTTCTAAAAAGAACAATTTCTAATCGTACTTTTGCTTCCAGTAAATATTGTTATGCCCCATAAGAAAATGGCGTAAAAGGGCATCAGACAAGCTGGAAACAGAGCATGGCTTTATTTTTCATCACTATAAGCTGCTGAAGAGCAAACAGTACATCACTTTATTAGTTTCTGTACAGTTTTCACACACTATGTCCCTCAATAAATATGAAATCAATACACCAAACTTTCTTAGGCAACTCAATAAGTTATCTATGGCTTATCTTTAGGTAATAAAACTAAAAACATAGCATGGAAGTATTTACCATATACGTTTAAGACAATTAGAATTAAATAACAGTTACTCTTAAGGTGCAAGGAAGTATTTCTGATGGGGAAGAAGTAAAGGGGTAGAAAGTAGTGAGGGATGATAGCAATGGATTTTTAAAACCTGTTTATTTGCTATCTGTGTATTCATTTATTATTATTGGTTAAATAGAATGTTTGCATTTTATACTTTTTCTTTTGTGTTTTATATTCCAGTTAAAAATAAATAATTCTCACTGAATGGGTTAAGTAAATGCTGAAAGGGTGATTAGCTGCAGTCATTGACTAATGATGATTATAACTCCCATTTAGTAAGCATTTACTACATACCAGGTTCCATGCACAGGGCTTACACTCACTATCTCATTTAATTTGCCATCTTCAGAATTATCAGACATGTGCTGTTATCATCATTCTAAAGATGACACTGAAGCTCTGAAAAGTTCATTATTTGCCTAAGATCTCCTGGTGAGGAAATGATGAGGTAGGGTTAGAACTCAGGAGTGTTTGACCTCAAAGCTGGTCGTCTTCCTCATGGGACTATTCCAATCCATGATTATCATACTGACAGAAGTTTCCAGGAAAATGTAGTTTTTACCACGATCTTTTTTTTTTCTGATCACTAGAAAAAAAGTGTTCAAGTATTTACCAGACAATCTCAGGTTGGCTGCCATTTCACAGCTTAGAGAACTAGTCTAGATTGGAGCTGAGGGATATTTCCGGAGAGAGAGGAGATTCTTGGAATTTTTTTGAATTCTTAAAAGACTGGATGATTTTGAAGCATTATAAAATAATTTATTTTATTACGAAGAGAAAATTTTAAATCTGTACACAACAGTTATTGTTCTATCTAAAATAAGTTAAAATATGGCAAATTTTTGAGAATTGATGACGTATAAGAAAAAAATAGTATCCATTTTACCTTGATTCTGGAAACATTCTCTTTCAAATAGCTCAGAAGTCATGACAATGGATCTGCAGATAAATACTGAATATAAGCACACCTTTTGGCACTGCTATAAAAAATTTACTTAGTGTCATTTAAGTAAATGCAATTTATTACTTTTCAAGTTTTAGAATAAACTAATAGTCCAATCACGAAATACATAAACATAATCTTAAGTTACTATTAATATTATGGGCTAGTCCCTCTTCTAACCACGTTACATACATGGACTCATTTGTTTCTCACAACAGCACTATGAAGTAGGACCTATTTTTCTTCATCTATAAAATACAGATGAAGAAACTGAGTTACAGATAGAGTATCTTGCTTGACCAAATTTAATCAGCTAATGTGAGTAGAACCAGGTTCAAACAATGCCAGTCTGCTACAGACCCTTCTCATAACCATGGCACTATCATATCTCAGAACAGAAAGTAAATTTTTTTTTTTTTTTTTTTTTTTTTGGAGACGGAATCTCACTATGTCGCCCAGGCTGGAGTGCAGTGGTGTGATCTCTGCTCACTGCAATCTCCACTGCCTGAGTTCAAGAGATTCTCCTGCCTCAGCCTCCCTGGTAGCTGGGATTACAGTTGCCCACCACCACGCCCAGCTAACTTTTCTGTAGTTTTAGTAGACACAGGGCTTCACCATGTTGGCCAGGCTGGTTTTGAATTCCTGACCTCAAGTGATCTGCCGGCCTTGGTCTCCCAAAGTGCTGGGATTACGGGCGTGAGACACCGCACCCGGCTAATGCAAATATTACTATCCTTGAAAATATAAAAATAAATGTATAGTGGATACAAACTAGGATTCAGGAAACAGAGAAGTGATAGTAAGGAAACAGTAAGAGTCACGATATCTTCATCCTGTTTGGCTAGTATTTTAGTTTTCTCTTGCTACATAACAAATTACCACAAACTTAGCAGCCTAAAACAACACTCATTATCTCCTAGTTTTCGTAGATCAGACGTCTTGGCATGAACCAGCTGGGTTTTCTGCTCAGTGTCTTTCCAAGCTGCAATCAAGGAGTCAGCCAGGGCTGCACTCTAATCGTAGGTGGGGGCCCTCTTCCCGGTCCGCTGGTTGTGGTAGATTTTCAGCTCCTTGTTGTTGTAAGATTGGTGTTCCTCATGGAATATTCCAGAGGTAGTTCATGACATTGTTGTTTGCTTTCTTCCAGGCCAGCTGGAGAGCATCTCTGTTGCTTCACTTTCTTTAAATGACTCACCTGATTAGGTCAGGCCCACCCAGGACACCTCCTGTTGATTAACTCGAACTTAACTGATTCGTAAGGGGCCCTGCCCACACTTAAAGGAAAAGAATTACACAAGGTATGCACACCAAGGAATCTTGGGGGGTCATCTTAGGATTCTACCTACTATAGTTAGGAATCAGGAAATAGATATTTAACTATACTGTTTTTTTGTGTTTTTTTGTTTGTTTGTTTTTTTGGGTTTTTTTGAGACGGAGTGTCACTCTGTCGCCAGGCTGAGGTGCAGTGACGCGATCTTGGCTCACTGCAACCTCCGCCTCCCGAGTTCAAGCAATTCTCCTGCCTCAGCCTCCCGAGTTGCTGGGACTACAGACACGCACCACCATGCCAAGTTAATTTTTGTATTTTTGGTAGAGACAGGGTTTCACCATTTTGGCCAGGATGGTCTCGATCTCCTGACCTCAAGTGATCTGCCCGCCTAGGCCTCCCAAAGTGCTGGGATTACAGGCATTAGCCACCACACACAGCCTATATTTTTAAAATAAAGATTAATACCATAAAAACACCTAAAAAAAAAAAAAAAAGAAGAAAGTATGTAATACTAGTAAATGTCAGGAGGAAGGAAGGAAGGAAGGAATTCAGGGATTGAATGCTAGCCAAATTAGTAGTTCATTCCTGATTTAACAGCAGAATCATCTGAGTATCTTGAAAAATGACTAATACTTAGAACCTGCCCAAGACAAAATAAGTCAGAATTTATAGAGGTGGGGACAAGTTATAGATATGTTTTAAAAGCTCTTCAGGTGATTTTAATCTGCATCCGGGTAGAAAACCTCAGAGCTGAATCTTCATCTTTCTTAATAGAGCGGTCATTGGAATTCTCCCCAACCTAAAGTTGATAATAGAGATATAATCATGTTATTTGGAATTGTGAAAATAACCATCAGAAGCACTGCCTCCAATGAACAGTGGGGCTGGGAAGTTTGGGAGTGTAGAATTAGCCACTTAGTGCCCAGTCCAAATCTGCCTGCACTATTTTTTTTAAATCATCTTCATGTATTATGTTGACTTATTTTAAAAATATTTCAGTTGGGTGCAGTGGCTCATGCCTATAATTCTAGTACTTTGGGAGGCTGAGGTGGCCAGATTGCTTGACTTCATGAGTTCAAGACCAGCCTGGGCAACATGGTGAGACCTCATCTCTACAAAAAAACACAGAAGTTAGCCTAGCAGGGTGACACGCACCTGTAGTCCCAGCTACTCGAGAGGCTGAGGTGGGAAGACAGCTTGAGCCAAGGAGATTGAGGCTGCAGTGAGCCATGATTGAGCCACTGCACTACAGCCTGGCAACAGAGCGAGACCCTGTCTAAAAAAAAAAAAAAAAAGAAGAAGAAGAAAGAAAGAAAGAAAAGGAAAAGGAAAAAAAATGTTGCAGAACTTGTAGTCCCTTCAGCAAGTAAAGAATCAATGCTTCCTGTATGATTAGTACTAATCAATTATGTGCTTTTCTTTAAAAACACATGCCCTAAACCTAATGAAATAAATACTGGGGTTTGTTACTTCGGTGTAGAAATGCATATAATTTTAATGCTATCTCATTTTTTAAAAATTCTGCCTCCTCACCACCCTTTTCACTTCCTTTGTCAGTAAGCATTAATTCAGAATAGCTTTTGTATGCATTTCCTATGGCTGCTGTAACAAATAACCACAAACTGGATGTCCAAAAACAACAGATTATCTGTAGTAGTTTGGTAGTCCATAAATCTGAAATTCGTTTCACCACCCTGAAAACCAGGTGTGAGTTGACAGGGCTGCAGATCTTCCAAAGCCTCTGGGGTAAATCCACTCCTTGCCCCTTCCAGTTCCTGGTAGTTGCCAGCATTCCTTGGTTTGTGGCCACATCACACCAATCTGTGGTCAGATTGCCTTCTTCTCTTCTGTGTCAAACTCCCTCTGTGTCTTTCTTATGAGGATACACGTGATTGCACTTAGAGCCCTCCTGGATAGTCCAGGATAACCTCCCCACTTCAAGATCCTTCACTTAATCACATCTGCAAAGTCTCTTTTTTCCATATAAGGTAACATTTACAGCATAAGGTAACATTACAGGTGCCCTAACCCCCAGGCCACAAACCAGTACAGGTCCTAGGCCTGTTAGGAACCAGGCCACATGGAAGGAGGTAAGCAGCAGGCAAGCGAGCGAAGCTTCGTCTGTATTTACAGCTGCTACCCATTGCTCACATTACTGCCTGAGCTCTGCCTCATGTCAGATCAGCGGCACCATTAGATTCTCATAAGAGCATGAACCTTATGGTGAACTGTGCATGTGGGGGATCTAGGCTGCATGCTCCTTATGAGAATCTAATGCCTGATGATCTGTCACTGTCTCCCATCACCCCCAGATGGGACCATCTAGTTGCAGGAAAACAAGCTCAGCGCTCTCACTGATTCTACATTATGCTGAGTTGTATAATTATCTCATTATCTATTACAGTGTAATAACAATGAAATAAAGTGCACAATAAATATAATGTGTTACAATCATCCCAAAACCACGACCCTTCTACCCCGTCCATGGAAAAACTGTCTTCCACAAAACGGATCCCTGGTGCCAAAAAGGTTGGGGCCCACTGAACATGGATATTAATGTAGGACTTCAGTCTACCATTATTTTTCACATTTTTAATTATTGAGCTAGCTTCCAATGTCTGTTCAGATGAAGGAAATATATCTGAGGTGAAAATGAAATTTTAAAATCTAATTTATTTGGAGCTCTGGAAACTCTATGAAAGGAAAATACATGATAATGGGAAGTGTCCATATTTTTCAGAGTTAAGTATTTTATTTGTCTTGTTTATAGTAGATTCTCCCACTTTTTTATGTAGATTCTCCCTATTTTTTTTACTATTTGATTTCTGTTTTTTAGTCTTAAAATATTTTATTTCGTTATATCTTTCTTTTAAGTTGGTAAAGAGTAAATAAGATCAACTGAATATACCTACAAGTAATTCATGTTTTCATGTATTCTTTGCTAAAAACTACTCTGTTCAAGACCATCGTAATTTTCTTCAACGTTAATTTTGGTTTTTTAAAAAAGATATTTGTTTGCCTTCTGTACATATTTGCTTTCAACAACAAGAAGCTCTGTGGCTATGAAGTCTGTTTACTTGTAGTCTCAGAGAATACCAGGTTTTTAAAACCCCATCCTTTCAGAAGAATAATATTATGTAATTTTAGCCATATTGGATATACTCACAGTTTGTAATAAAAATAATCCTCTCCTCTTAGATTTGTCTGTATCTCTTTTAAAGTTCTTGACAGAAAATAAAGAAGGAAGGAAAAGAGGGAGGGTGGGAGGGAGGAAAAGATGGAAGGAAGGAAGGAAGGAAGGAAGGAAGGAAAGAAGGAAGGAAAGAAGAAAGGAAGGAAGGAAGGAAGGAAGGAAGGAAGGAAGGAAGGAAGGAAGGAAGGAAGGAAGGAAAGAAGGAAGGAAGGAAGGAAGGAAGGAAGGAAGGAAGGAAGGAAGGAAGGAAGGAAGGAAGGAAGGAAGGAAGATAGTCAATAGAAAAGAAGTATTTGAAGGAATTTCATAGGTCAACACCCCAAAACATTTACTTGCTCCAAGAACCTTCATTGACTGGGTCTTCCAGGGTGGTGCAATGTCTTTGGACAAAGAGAGACCATTGTGGTTAAGCACGAGGGTAAAACTGAAAGTTCTCGTCTGGGTCTCAGAGGGAGGCTTAGTGCTCTGAGCAAATACGGATAAACCACGCCACTTGTAAATTACTGGGTTTTGGTTCCTTACACCAAGTTGTGCCTTCTTTTAATGGATATGTAAGTCCAAGGGGCTTAGTGAAAAAGCCATCCAGCTTTTTCTTCCCTATTGTGACCCTGTTCTGGTCACGAAGAAATATCTTAAAGGTTGACTTTCAATAGTCAATGTCCAGCATGACTTCTGTGTGGATGGTGCTGTTCCATTTCAGGTATTAATTTTATAAAAGGCTTCCAAGAAATACTTGACTTATTTTCTAATTTAGCCGTTCCTTTTATACTTCTGAGAAATTGTTCATCCTTCTAAATATCCAATTTGCAGTAATAATCAATTATAAAAACATAAAATATTTTCACAACTCAAACTGAGTCTCTGCCCACTCATATATCTTCCCTGTGTTGATGTGTGGGTTTATATGTATGTGTCACATGTGTGAGTGGGAAACACAGGTAATAAACTTCATGTCACTCCACTGCTTGCAAACACTCCAATGGCTCCCAACTTCCTTACAGTGGCTTGTAAACCCCTCTGCAATCTGACAGCAACTGGGCACTTCATTCCCGTGTGGTAGTAGCCTGCCCCGCAGACACTCTGATCAAGGGATCCATGTCTTCTTTCTGTTGCTCTGATTGCCCAGCCTCATTCCTGGGCTTGGCATTTGCTGTTCCTTCTACCTATAATGCTTTTTCCCCGTATCGTTGGCTGGCTATCATTTATTATTCAGGTTAAAGATCAAATGGCATGTCCTTCCCTCACCATCCTTCCCGGTATTGCCCTACCCCTTTTCTCTTTTCTGTAAGAGCACCCTCTTCATAGCACTTGCCCACTATCTAAAATGTTCTATTTATTTTTTCATTGTCTGTCTCTCCTTCTTGGATGTAGTGAGCTTGTCTGTTTTATTGGTCCTCTATATCCAACTCCTAGAACAATGACTAGCACAAAATAGGTATATTAAAGCTTTTACATTTCCTTTCCCTCTTGCCCTCATTTCTTATCCTGTGACCAAGAGGAGAAGCTCAGATGACTCAAAGATCTATAGATCCAGTGATAATAAAATATACCTCGTGGCAGAAGATCAAGGAAGGGCTTGGAGTGCTAGGATCTTGACAAAGGCTTGGGGGTTGGTGACACTAACACCTCCTCCTCTACCCACCACATTCCCACTCAACCACTCCAACCTCAGCTGACCAAGCAATATCTTGGTCACCTCTCCCCCAAATTCCACTTGGACTATGGAGCACATCAATAATTTAATGATCCAGGAGGTACTGGGCATTTCTAACAGAGGCCCTTCAGGCACAGGTGATTAAGGAAGCTGGAGAGATGGTGCACATTCCTCCAGCCTTGGTACACAAGCCCTGCCCTCGCTCACACCCTGGGCTGATGTGGTGAGTCACTCCAGGTAAGGGGTAACACACGGCTAGAGGCGACAGCAGTGAGGCCTGTGTTTTTCTTGCTTCAGAGGAGGAGAGCTGAAATGGAAACTCCTAGCCACACAGAACTGGGAGGCAGGGAGCAGTGAAAGTGGCGGTCCAGTCTCTGCCCAGGCAGAACTACTTTCATTATTGCTCAATTTGAGTTAGGTTAAAAGCAGATCGATTATTTTTTAAGTCTTTTTTCTCCTTTCAGTAGATATCGCAAAGTCTAGAAATTGATATAATTTAGAGGTAATGAAAAGAAAGTTTAGCAGCTGCATCATGTTTCATGCTGTCCTTCCCTTCTCCTGGGGTGGGACCTCTCCCCCTTCCTCCAGCCTTCTGTTGTGTTGCCAAGGGCACTGCTCAGAGTGGAGGAGATGGTTCTGAGGCCATGGCAGGCTTCCCCGGGCTCATTTCACATTAGCCACTTACCAAGATAAGCTGGAGCCGGTTCCTTTTTTCAGGTTGAGCTGGTGAAGAAAGTTTCTAACTGTTCCGGCAGCATGACCGATGATGGTGCTTATTTCTGTTGTACCTACGGACTCCCACGTCCAACGTGTGTTAGCTTTAAGTTGCATATTTGGTCGCTCTCTCAAATGCAATGGAGAGGGCTAAGACCCGATCATTTTGGAAGGAGTTTACACGATTAATCGGGTTCTCCATTCATTATGGGTGTTGTGCGTTTGCACTGGTGGTTGTAGGAAAGACACAGACAAAAAAATCAGAAACATGGGAAGGTTTTCCTGCTGCATGATTTCATTAGCAGGATCAGGGACTTCCAGATTACTGTTTTTCTTTCCAGCATAAAATGGCCTTCAGAATGTTTTGGCGTCAAGCCAATTAATTGCCATTGGCAATTGTCTTTAGATTCCCTCTCTACTTTCCACCTCTTCCTCGTGTGCTAGCAATTACATGATATCTCCTGAGAGTTCCACTGCAAACTCACTGAAAGCAAAAGCACTGACACAGAACTGGAAGGACTGAGGATCTGATGGAAAAGAGAAAGTCCCATTACTTGCTCACTATCCCTTTCCAGGCATCATAGTGGGGTTGGCTCTGAAATCCTGGGGCTTTTTAGAAGTCCCAGCATGTATCTCCCCTGGAGGACCAGCCCATCTTTGAGAAGGGCATCACAAATGGCACAAGAAGAGGGCTGAGCAGAAATCTCGAATGCTTATTGGCAATAGGGGCATTAGCAACAGAGTCTAAAACCTAATTCCACTGCTGAAGACTTGGTGGCAGGAGTGTCACTTCCTGTTGTAGATCTGATGCCACAATGAGAAAGCACAGTGCATACGGGGCTAGTTTCAGAGAGGACTCATTATATTAGCCAGAAACTAGACTTTAATGTAAAAGTCTGAAGCCTATCAGGGATTTCTCTAAGAAAGCACACTCTGGGAACTGCTCTCTATTTCAATGTTAACTGCAAGCATGCATGCCTTCATGGTTACAGCTGGGTTTAGGCACAGGAAAAAGGATTCCTCATGCTCTCATCAAGTTGTAACTCTAATGTTCCTGAGCACCTAGTCAAATACAATAAAATAATTCCCCTCCTCTTCCATCTGTAGCCCATATTTTCCGATTCAAAGATGAGCTGGGAAACAGGGTTGATAACAGGTAATGATAACGATGAGCACAGATTGCGCCCTTAGAATGTTCCAGGCACTCTTGCCAGCGCATTACAGAGACAAACCCATGTATGCCTCACAATGACTCTAAGAGACGGGTGCTCTTATTACCCCCGTTTTATGGATGAGGGAACGAACTTGGGTATAGAGTAGTTGAGGAATTTGTCCACATATATATATAGCTAGTAAATGGTAGCAAAACCTAAGCTTGGACACGAAGCAATATAACTGGTCTGAAGTCTGTTTTTAACCACTGAACCACACTGTGGCAGGCGGGCAGCTTCCTTGGGGATTGCAGTCACCAATGTTATATAATCAACACCAAGGGCTCATTCTCAAAGAAAGAGGCTGTTTGGTTTGCCCTGTACTGTTTTCTAGTCACACTTACAGCTACCCTTCTTCAAATAGGTCTCAGGTCCCCCGAATCACCTTTTCCCTTTCTTCACTCTCAGAGAAGACGAGTAACTTTCATTTTACTTTCTTTTATTCTAAAAAAAATATAGAAGAAAAATCCTGGATATATTAGCAAAATTAATGTTAACATTTTGCCCTATCCCAGAGAAAAAGAAAAAATAATGAGTTCTTGCTCAGTAGCCTTGAGAATACTGGGCAGAGGTTTCAGACCTGTTGAAATTGGGGTTTATACAAAATCCCAATCAAATAGGAAAAAAAATTAAATCATAAGACAAAGAGTAAAGGGGGGAAAAAAGAGGGGGAGAAAAACAAATGCTAGTTTTAAGCCAAGAGTTTATGTTAATAAGAAAAAGATTTGAGGTGAGTGAGCCTAAGCGAGTCATCTAACTGGCCTCAGTTTGCTTTTCTGCAAAATACACAAGCTGGACGGGAAGGAATCTTTCCAGCTGTAACACAGTGATTTTAAGATAAAAAGTAACTGCAAAGGTGATGGAATTGGGAGTAAGCTAAAAGAGGTTGCAATAATATTTCCTTTTCTCTTTTCATACTTTTCCTTATTACAGGAAAACAGTGTAGCAGATAACTTGTGACTACAAGTAACAAGATCTAAAATTAAGAGCAGAAGATTTTAATATATTATAATAAATACATGACTTTTGACTCTAAGTAACAAGACCTAAACTAAAGAGCAGAAGATTTCTCACCTTTGCTTATGTCAAGGGCCATGACTGCACTGGGGCAACAATGCCCAGAGGTAGAATGTGGATGAGAGTATAATCTGGGGGTGGAAGAAGAGAAGAATCCCTTTAAAACACACTAGAATCTAGTAATTTCATAAAAACCCCACCTGAAGCCTAATTCCTCTTACAAAAGAGTCCATGAAACCTTCAGTAAATCCTAGGTTTGCCAGAACACAGTGTGAAAACCTTAGTGCCTATCTTTAAGTACCTCATATGTTCATTCACTGTGACCTTCAACTCTTTTTCATCCAGAAACTCTTTTGTGTTATACAAGGAATGAACGTAAAGCCCTGTAGGCAGCTATCCAAGGGTTTTCACGCTAATGTCTCCTTGGTCCTTCGCCCTGGTTTTATTTCTTCTTCCTCTGCATGAAAGAAAAGCAGAGGAAGAAAGAACTTGGAGTAGGAGGGGAGGTGGCTTGGGGTTGAGCATAGTGTTGGCCATACCCCTCTTTTTTTTTTTTTTTTTTTTTTTTTGAGACGGAGTCTCCCTCTGTTGCCCAGGGTGGAGTGCAGTGGCGTGATCTCGGCTCACTGTAAGCTCCGCTTCCCGGGTTCATGCCATTCTCCTGCCTCAGCCTCCTGAGTAGCTGGGACCACAGGCACCCTCCACCACGCCCGGCTAATTTTTTTGTATTTTTAGTAGAGACTGGGTTTCACCGTGTTAACCAGGTTGGTCTCGATCTCCTGACCTCGTGATCCGCCTGCCTCGGCCTCCCAAAGTGCTGGGATTACAGGCGTGAGCCACCGCGCCCGGCCCATACCCCTCTTTTGACCTCATAGATCCACTACTTTTGGAGCAATGACTGTGGCTGGGGGTGTCTGTTCATGGTCTGATCAGATCCCATGACATTTCTCCCAAAGGCGGGAAGACATCTCTCCCCCAGCAAGATTATTTGGTCCTGTCTATATTTCATGTCTATTTTTAATTCACCAGGATGCTGCAAATCTAAATCTCATCTATCTTAGCCCTTAAGGGTACCTAAGATGTCAATTTATAGAACTCTACATTTAGGTTTGAACAGAGTAGCCTTGCATTTTAAGCCCACTTCTGACACCACCACATGGAGCCTGGGGCAGGCAATGTGGCCTGGTAAGAATAGCTTTGGAAAAGGCCTCTGAAGGTGTTGTTTCTTAGATTCCAGGGCTGACCTTGACTGTCTGGACATGAATCTATAAAATTTGAGGAAACTAGTTTGCTCTGCACCTTCTTTACTGTCACACAAAGGTCCCTACCAGGGCTTTGCCAAAGTCCAGCTCTTATATGGAACCTGAGTTACTACTGGCGCTGGGCAGGGCTCAGGGACAGAGCTAATGGAGGGGCAGGAAGAATGTAACTTGGCCAGCTGGGTTGAAGAAAGGAGCCATATATATCTGTGCAAACACTTCATTCATAAAACCTACCAGAGTCTGAAAAACAAAGGTGGTGGGATTTTCCTTCCCAATGTACACTGCTCGTTACCCTAAGCTTTTGTTAAATTTTTACTCCCTGAAAGGTTGTATAAGGTATTTATTATAATCTGACGTTACCTGTAGTTATGGAAGTAGGGGAGTGGCCATTGGCATGACTCTGGGCTCTGAAAGTCTTATTCTGTCCCTGGCATCATTCTCCCAGGTCGGTGAGCCTCAGGATTCCTAGATGCCAGGACTTGGAAGCCTGACCCAGTTTGCCCATGGAGTAGAGATTATGGCTTGGGAACAAACACAAGAAAATCTTCTTTGTTGCCCTTTCTAATGTTTGCAGAGGGCAGAGGGATTGCTGTTTTGTATTTAGGCTCCAGCGGATACAAACTGTTGTCTTATGTTTCTGCAAAGTGTTTTGCTACAGGAATTTTAGGTGCTACTGTTATTTTCCTGATTTCCTGATGTTCCTATGAATTTCCATTTGTTGACAGTTTCTCACCATCACCATTATCATCACTACCATCATCAAACACTTGCATAGCATTGTTCTAATCTATTATATAAAATAATAATCATTCATTCTTCACAAGTCCCTATTTATTATCCTTCAGATGAGGAAACTGAGGCAAGGAGGCACAAACAGATTAGTTGGCTTGTCCAAGGGCATACTGGAATTCAAACCCAGGCAGACTTGTTCCAGAACTTTTCTCTTAGTGACTATAATATGTGGCCTCTCAGATATATATAAATACTAATTCAAGGGCTCTTTAAAATATTTTGTGGGATTTCCCAAGTCTAGTTAAAGACCATGGTTTGCATGTTATTTTCATGTACTTAAAATATGTAGACTATTCTTAAGGAGTTTTTTGCTTTAAGTTTTATTGTTATTGTGATCTTGAAGTGATAATGTATTGATATTTCAATTCTACTCCTTGCTTCAGTCCTTAAACTTCCCATTTTTTATCTTGTCTCTAAAATTCCCTAAACTAGAAGTAATTTTTAGAGCCAGAAGAGGCCAGGGGACAAATAAGAAGGGAAAATGACTCTATTAGAACTATCTATTGGCTTGGTAAATTCCCATAATTTCCAGTTGGAAAATTCTTTTTCCTTATAATTTTTGGGTAGCATTTGAATGAAGACACTCTAGAAAGAGAGTGTTATACTATTTTATTAATAATCTTCAGAGAAGATTTACTTAATATACTGCATAAATAGGGATTATACAAAGATCCCTTGGTAATTTCTTCCATCTCTTACAGATTCATAGTTAGGAATTTTATCCTAATGTCTATTCTAAATTCTTCCTAGTCAGTTAGTGTTGAAAAAGAAAATGGATTTGTAATAACACTTCCATGAGCATTTTGAGCACTGCCTTTTGAGTTCTTGTCCTTGCAGTATAGGTAGCCCCACCCAGTTTGGATGCAGATTGTATTCACATAAAGCAGAAGCAATTTCATTTTCTTATCTGAGGTAGACTTGAACTTCACCTTGTCTCCTGGGGATAATAAATCAAAAGGAGTTGATTTCTTTTTCACATTAAAGTTAGTGGAGTTTTCAAATTATGTGTTCTAAAATTTTACCCTGTAAAGTAGGCAAGTAGCTCCTTCAAGAAGCTTGGGCCCGAAGACTGAAGAGGTGTCTTCAATGATCCTTGAGGAAATCTCTCCTAAAGCCAGAATGAAAACCCCTTTCTACTGTCAGCATTTTGAAATGCGATGAGCTGAAGATGATGAGACCTGAACCACATGTATACACAAAACTGAGTATAGCACAATTTCTGGAACTCTCAGTTTGGCAACTGTCGTCCAAAGATCCATGCAGTGAACCTGATGGACTGGCTTTAAGGGAGGTGGGAGGGACAGCCACAGCATGGGTTGGCAGCCTCTCACCTCTCCTTCTGCGTGCTGCCCAGGGATACTACACAAGTCAGCTGGAGATGCCTGTACCTCACCAAGTTCAGGAATCCCTTCTGAAAGCTTGTCGAGGACTCACATGTCACTGAACAGGGAAAGAAATGTGCCTCCACCTGAAAGGAGTCACGTAGCTGGTCCCAGATGAGAAAATGTCTGCTGCAGAAAGAAAGAAGCAAAGGACTTGCAGGATCCTTGAAAGACCATGAGGTCCATGGGGAGGAGAGAGCAGGCTGGAGCAGGCTGTCCCCTCTCTTTCTCCTGCTCCTCTCCCCAGGGCTGCTCTGGCAGCAGAAACAGATGGAAATGTCACCTAATGCAGAGTGTTTTATTCTTCCTGGTCTACACCCCTGCCTTAAACAGTGAGAGCTCTTTGGCAACATCATGCAGAGGTTCTTTTCATTTTTAATTAAATCCTAAGAGATATTTTTTTTCTCTAAAGGTGCCAGCTTAAAATAATTACTAGAATTCCCAACAGGGCTAATCAAAGACTTATAGAAAATAAAAATGAAGGAGAACGCCCTACCCAATGGGTTTCTGTCATTTTGCTCAGAAGGCTCTTGCAGTCTGGGGCAGCGATCACAGTTCTTGGCATTACGGGCTATTAATAGGAGCCTTGAAATAAATCCCTGTCCAGTGAGATAAGGGAAACTTATTTCACTGCCTGGGTATCTCTCCTCTGATGACCAGACACCTTCCATTTTCATCAGCTGTTTATCAAAATCAGATTAGTAAAAGAATAATCAGATCAGAATTGTTTATGCCTGTCTCAATCTTGAATTACAAATGACTTTCATGTGCTGCTTGGGCAAAGTACCGTGACCTATAGATGAACTAGCCTTTGTATTTCCTGCACCTTGTACTGAACTTATAATTTCCCAAAGACCACAAGTCATTAAGTCTCATTGTTGATTATTGATCTAAGTAAGATAGGTGAGGCTAGCTCCACGGGGGCTGTGGATATGTGGGCAATAGATTCTCTTTGTGATAAGTCATAAGTCACTAATGGGTTATTTTGAGCTCTCCCAAGTGGAAGACAATGGAGCCTTTAGTAGGTTGTGGAGTTACGTAAGACATCTCTTTCCAAACAAAGAGGAGGCAGGACACCCAGCCAAAGGGTTGAGCACAGGAGGCTGTGTGGTCTGGTGGTTCCAGGGAGAGACGTGGGGCCAGGGCTTCCTGGGTTCAGCTACCAGCCGAGACTCTGAGTCAGGGGGGAGCAGAGCCAAGTCTCTTGGCTTGAGGCAGATAGACTGTAAAACCAGGAGAGAGAAAACCGCAGGTCTGTGCTCAAGGACTCTAGGGGAAAAACACATTCTGGAAATTAAAAAAAAAAAAAAAGAGAGAGAGAGAGAGAGATCACCCTGTTAAGTTACAATTTGGGACTTTTTCAACAAAAAAATGAGCATCTTTCCTGCTGATTGGCTGACATGTCCTCCTCTGGGCAGCACTGTGAAGCCCAGCCAGCGTCTGAGGGTGTTCTGTGTAGAATGAATAGAGAAGCCCAGGGGTCTGAGCAAAGCCAGTCAACCTTGATGAGTTGTCACAAGGAATGCTTACGGAGCCGGGCCCTGGGAGCAAAGAGGTTCTGCATGAATTCTTCCCTTTCACTCATCCTGTCTTCCACAATAAAATGTCCTCTGAAATCATGGAAGGAAAAATCCTTTCCTGCCGGCTTCTTCTGGATACCTCCCGTCCACCAGTCTGAGCACAGAGCTGTTCAGATGTAACCAGCAACCTGTTTAGCCACAGATCCACACAGGTTTCCAAGCCACAGCCAGGGCTGGGGCTGATGGTCGATGTTCTCCAAGTCCCACGGGCTCTGAAAGTCTGATAATTCTGGTCAGACAGAGTGGGTGGCCACCTACATGATGAGTTTGAAGGATGACTGGGTGGGTCTCCACTCCTTGGCAGGGTGCCGCGTTTCTCTGGATCTGAAAGTTTTTCTGATTGTTAGAAATAGCCTGTTAAAATGAAAACCATATTTATGAAGAAATCTCTGTATTCAGCATTAGCACTTGAGTCAATAATATCTTAATAGAGTCCCATAGAAATGGGACAGGAAATGAAGGAGGGGCAGATTTTGCTGTGGAATAAGGTTGGGGGAGGACGTTTCTTATCTGGAGGAGCAGAGGGAGCCTAGGAGGGGACAGAGAGATGAATCAGGTGGAGGGAGCCTTTCTAATCGTTTCTCCCGGAGTGTCTGGAACAATGTTAAAATCTGGTTATGGGTGGGTGTGAGTTGCACCAGGAGCATTGCTTTTACTCTAATTCAAGCCAGGCCAAATGGAATCCAGGTTTTCACTTGTGGGCACCTTGTCCAGCCACCAAGTACACTCATGATGTTGCTCCTCCCTGCATTTGCCTGAGTGCACGTTCTCTGCCATTGGTTACATAGCCATGCTCAATGTCCCAAGTCCTAAGCTTCCCCATATTAAAATGAAGCAGCGATCTCTTCTTTTGCAATTTTGTAACCATCCTTTTGTCACTTTGTTGCAATCTAGGGAAAAATTAATTAAAAAGTAAGTCTACTCTTGCCGGCAAAGGTATCTGAGGAAGGAACATTATCTATTTTGTAAGAATGCCTGAGTGAAAGAATGAAGACTAATCCACTGAGGTTAGTGACAGCTTTAATCGCATAATTTTCAGATTCTGCTTCCTTTGCTTATGATAATTCACTAGGGCTGGCGCACCACTTTCAGGCCCTCCAGGGGTAACCAGTGCTCTCACAAACACGTGTCTAGGAAAACGTAGAGAGACCACTTGGGGGTGGATTTCACAAGATTACTCTCATCTTCTCTGGTCACAGTGCCACTGTCCCCTGTGGTCCTTGAGAGTCCTCCTCCTGCTCTCTACAATCACACCTGGCCAAGCGAGGATAACACATGAGAATTTCTGGGGGGAAAGGTCTCGGTAGGAAGTCAGACAAAGGAAACAAGGCACCCTGCCTAGAAAGAGGTGCCGTTCAAAGTCTCCAGATTTGGGGTCTCTAAAGCGCCCACTGACCTCTCCTTGTTCAGTTGCCTTATTGGGTGTCGTCTAAGTGTCCTTCACAATTCCTGGCAGCAAGGTGGGTCTCGGTCCCATTTGGGGCCCTGCCTTCCTCTCCAGCAGGCTTTCCTGTGGGAGAGGAAGGACCAGCCCACGTCCCACAAAAGTGACTCCAGGCTTCCTCATCCCTCAGTCAGAGAGTCTTGTTAAACAGAAGACTTCACGTCTCAGATAAAATCAGTGTTTTAGTATTACTGTTGTAGTATGTTTTAATAATATGTTATACTATATTCATGTAGACATGAATATATCTCCCCCATCCCTTTGATTAAAGGACCTGTCCAATGATACCCTCAAACAACAACAACAAAAAAACTTCCTTTAAGTACCCATGCTGTGGAAGGGATCAATAAACATATATAAATAAATGTTTGCTGGATATAATGAGTTGTTGTCTCTGAGCTGGCATCCCCATATATTGGTTTTATTTTCACTTACAATCTGAATTTTAAAAAATATAATATCTAATATTAGTCTTATACTTTACAAAGGCTAACTTATAAAATATACGAGTGTGCTAAGTGAAAAATAAAATAACATATCATGACCTATTAAGACAGATAGGCTCCATCAAGGGAAAAAGTCAATTAATGGCTGTTTAACTTCAATAACTAAATCTGCCACAAATTTGAAGGTTCGTGTTAATGTTTTCATATCCAGTTTGCAGAATGAAGCTCAATTTGGCATTTTCTGATTGTGCTCAAAGTAAACCTTGTATGATTCTTAAATCAGAATCAGTGGCCCGCAGGGTCAAGCATACCAAAGGTGCTTGATGGTTGCTTTTAAAATAAATGAGGAATTGTACATTATAACCTAATATATGGTGGACTGATAGTGTACAAAAGATTGGTTTCTAAAAGTTGGGGTACAATATGCTTCTATTATATTAAGTTAGAAGTTATACGAAACACAGGAGAAATATCTCCAGTTCTACTTCTTCCTGGGAGAATAACTGAGAGAAGACAGTCACATTCAATTTGGGACATTCAAGGCACATCCAAATATGTAAAACAACAAAGGGATCCAACCAGTACATAATTTTGTGTGCTGTATGTCTATCTTCAAAAGTTGGTGCTATCTTATTTTAAAAGCAGGATTTCTGTTTGAGGCCCATTTCATGTTTCTGGTTTACAAAAAGGAAGTCACGGACAGCAAAGCAGAGCTCCTTTTCTACTTTGATGTGAGGACAGGAGCCTGCAGCAATGAGGAGACCAGTCCCAGGCTATGTGGAACTGGGCTAAGGTAGGAAGAAACCAAATGTGTATTAAGCACCATCTAGAAGCCAGTTGCTTTGGTAAGTGCTGCTTCATTTAACCTTCCCCATGATGTTGTGAGGTAGTTATATTTTTCTCCACTGTACGCATGAGGAAACTACAGATGGAATGCTTTGTCCAAAGTCACACAGCAGTAAGTGGCAGCCAGACTTGCAACTCAAGGCCCTACCACCTTAACACGAATGATAGAAAGTCCGGATCATTGAGAAGTGTCTGTTCATATCCTTTGTCCACTTTTTGATGGGGTTGTTTCTTTCTTGTAAATTATATGTTTAAGTTCCTTGTAGATTCTGGATATTAGCCCTTTGTCAGATGGATAGATTGAAAAATTTTCTCCCATTCTGTAGGTTGCCTGTTCACTGTACTGATAGTTTCTTTTGCTGTGCAGATGCTTTTTAGTCTAATTAGATCCCATTTGTCAATTTATACGGCCAAAAAACATATGAAGAAAAGCTCATCATGCAAATCAAAACAACAATGAGAAACCATCTTACACCAGTTAGAATGGTGATCATTAAAAAGTCAGGAAACAACAGGTGCTGGAGAGGATGTGGAGAAATAGGAACGTGTTTACACTGTTGGTGGGAGTGTAAATTACTTCACCATTGTGGAAGGCAGTGTGTCAACTCCCCAAGGATCTAGAACCAGAAATATCATTTCACCCAGCAATCCCATTACTGGGTATATACCCAAAGGATTATAAATCATTCTACTATAAAGACACGTGCACACGTATGTTTATTGCAGCACTATTCACAATAGCAAAGACTTGGAACCAACCCAAATGCCCATCAATGACAGACTAGATAAAGCAAATGTGGCACATATACACCATGGAATACTATGCAGCCATTAAAAAGGATGAGTTCATGTCCTTTGCAGGGACATGGATGTAGCTGGAAACCATCATTCTCAGCAAACTAACACAGGAACAGAAAACCAGACACTGCATGTTCTCGCTCATAAGTGGGAGTTGAACAATGAGAACACATGGACACAGGGAGGGGAACACACACCAGGGCCTGTTGGGGAGTGGGGGGCTAGGGGAGGGATAGCATTAGGAGAAACACCTAATGTAGATGACGGGTTGATGGGTGCAGCAAACCACCATAGCATCTGTATACCTATATAACAAACCTGAACATTCTGCACATGTACCCCAGAACTTAAAAGTATAATTTAAAAAAAAGAAAAGAAAAGAAAAGAAAAAGAAAAGAAAGTCCAGAAAAGAGAGTGTGTCCTGGGCTTGTGTGTCCTGGGCTTTACTAAGAACATAAAAAGAACCACTGTATTTTACAGTAGAATCAACTATTTAAATTGCCTCGGAGTTGGTAAGAGGGAGTCCTTGGGTTCTGATCTGAAATGGAAAAGGCTGTCTGTTTTCTTTATAATGAAATAGAGAATATGACTGAGTACATGTGCATCCCATTCTCCACGACAAACTTTAGTTGCTATTGGTAGATATAAAGTAAGAATCAGCATTCCAGGTACGTTTTACAAGACTTTTTCCAGCCAGACTCTCTTTGCCTTGGGAGCAATTACAACCTTGACTTCTAGGATGGATACAGAGTGGCAAAACAGAGACAGTCACTGGAACAAAGGAGTCACAATATAATATTAGTTTTTGTCTTTTCAAAAACAGATTTTTGAAATAAACACTAATGAGAGATTTTATGTGGACCAGTTCATTTGTAACATAAGTTACTTTAAAGCACATCCAAACAGTGTTTTCAGAAATTATGAAAATTTTATTAATAAAGAAAATCAGCATTACACGTATCCCCTTTAAAAACAACCACCTCAAACATGTAGAAATGCTTTATTTCGTATTTGCTATTTGATCAATGTCAGAAAAATGAAACCACAACACCAAAGTACAGACCAGTATTTCTGAAGGGGATAATAATCATTTGAGATAATAAACTACTAGAAAATCAGAAGAAATGATTCAAGGTATTCATTTCAAAGGCTAAACCACTAATTCTTCATCCAAACAAATGTTTCCACTGTGAGTCAATACATTTGCCATCAGTTCTTTTTAATGCTATCCTGAATACACAATGTACACCTAAAAACATGATAGAGTGCTCTGAGAATAGTGAGAACTGATAGCCAACATGATTTACAGAAATTTACGGCTATGTAGCAATGGTTCAGAGACAATCTCTAGAAAATATGAAGGTACTCTTCATGATAGGAAGGATTGGTTTTGCAGGGCAGCTTTGAAGTTCATTTCTGATTATCTTTAAATAACCACTCTACCCTTGTTCCTTGATCTCACCCTTTGCTAAAATTTTATAAATATATTCCAGACACACTGCATGCAAAAAGGGAAGTACAAGAATATTAAGATTCTCGGCCGGGCGCGGTGGCTCACGCTTGTACTCCCAGCACTTTGGGAGGCCGAGGTGGGCGGATCACGAGGTCAGGAGATCGAGACCACAGTGAAACCTCGTCTCTACTAAAAATACAAAAAATTAGCCGGGCGTGGTGGCTGGCGCCTGTAGTTCCAGCTACTTAGGAGGCTGAGGCAGGAGAATGGCCTGAACCCAGGAGGCGGAGCTTGCAGTGAGCCGAGATGGCGCCACTGCACTCCAGCCTGGGCTACAGAGGGAGACTCTGTCTCAAAAAAAAAAAAAAAGAATATTAAGATTCTCATGCCCTGGACGTGAATAGAAAACATGTATATAATGTGTTCTCACTGTCAGAACAACCCATTGAAGTGTAAAGCTGGAAACCCCACAGTAGAGAGATATACACTTTTAATCCAAAGGAAAAAAAAAAAGTGAGGCCTGTTACTTGACTACAGTTTCCAGGGCTCTGGTGTAGCTATATTTTAGGCATAGCTCCAAGGAGCAGCCTACACAAATTTGGATGGAGCGAGGGAGGCACAGATGGTGGTCACGTGAAGGCACAGACCGATCGAGTGGGCTCGGCTACAAAGTCTGTACATTTAGGCTGCTGTATTCCTCCTATTTCAAGTACTGCCAAGTCCCGGCTCTTCCCCGTCTTTCCAAAGTCTTGATTCATTTAATTCTCCTGAAGGAGGTGGAAGAGGAGGAGGGTTGCGCAAATCTTACTCTTTCATGGTTTAGAGGAGACAGTCACCATCTTGGCGCCTTGTCAGATTTTAAATGTAACATTTTGCTAAGTGTAAAGCTGTGTATCTGTTCCTTTTCTGTTGCCATTATTGTAACTTCAATATTTGCAAAACACAACATCAAAATACTTCAAATCTAGCCCAAAGCAGTTATTCAGGCAACACAATTCTTACACTTATCAATATACAGCGAGCTCATAGCAAAGAAATCTTTTCTTTCTTTCTTTTCTGTTTAGTTCCTTCTATTCACTTATGACTTTTTTTTCTCTTTGGGACGTAAGAATGATTTAATCATACCACAGTAATATCCCCATTTTATATATGTATAGTATACATATACTATTATATGGTTATACTATTATAGCGCTTATTACAATGTCAGCTCTTACAGGTTGCATTATTTAGAAAAAGGAAGCACAGAAGCTAAAATGATTCTACCATTTGAAATACCCTGTGAATCACTGGTAAAGCCTAGAGCACCTTAAGGATATACAGAGTCTGAATTTTTAAATATAAAAACTTGCAGTGTTCACTATAAAATGTTGTTCCTAAAGAAATTCAGGATGCGCTTTCCGTGGTGCCTAATTCACGGTTACTAGCATTAAAGTGCTACTTTCTTACTCTTTAAAGATTCTCAGTTATTTTCTTCTTTGTGTAGGAAACTCTATCAAAAATCAAAACGGATTCAGTTACTGGCTTTTTTTTTTTTTTTTAAACAGGGCACAAGGTATTTTACAGGTCCTCATCATTCTTCTTGGTATTCTGTTGGTGTAACTTTTGTGTGTGATCAGTTCTGCTCCGGAGACTTGTCCACTAAGCTCTCCAGTGTGTCTTTTTGGCTGGAGCTAATGTGTAGGAAGGCCATTTTTAAAGCAAATCAAAACATTCAAAGGTTTAACATCTGTTAATCGGGTGTTTTATCTAGAGGACATAAAAGATATTTACAATCCTCTAGCTTACTGACTTAACGCTTTCCTTTATACTGGATATTTATATTGTGTAGAAATGGACATCGTTATCACAATCCATGGAATTATTCCACTTTCTTCTAAAACAAACAAGAAAATGTTTTCCTTTTAGGTTAGAATTTCTTGATTAGTAAAGTATATCAATAGGCAATGCAGAGAGGCGAATTGAACTCAATTATTATCTTAATTTCTGCTTTCAACAAAGCATACTGATAAAGAAAGTTCTTGATACTATTTATGTTTCATGAATTTCCATTTTTAGCTCTTTCCTTAACATATGGATAGTTCAGAATTTAAAAATAACAATAGTCACAGAGGGAAGTCTCCCCACCTTGGGGCATTTGTAATTTAAACCACAGTCACTTAACAACAAAACAACTAAAACTACCCTCCAATTCAAGGCCATATTGCTCAAATAAGAACTTCAGAATATTATGTTGATTTTGTAGGTTGACTAAGCATATGAATTAATAATAGGATTATGTATCAAATACAGTTTCATGAATGGAACACAGCATTACCCAATCTTCCTCAGACATAGGTTGGTTGCCAAGAGAGATACTTTTCAACGTATCACAAATGTGCTATTTGTATAAACACTTCCCATTACGAATGCTCTTGTTTTTGTTTAAATGAGTGTTTTTAACGCGAGCTGTTAATCACATTTTTTTTTCCTTGTGGTGCTTGGCTTTCAGAAGAGAGAATCTTCAGGCCTCTGCTCTTGTGAGAGTAATTTCTCTTAACACCGACAGTGTAGCGTAAGTACAGCCAGAGCTCATTAAATAGACTTCTGAGCATAATTATAATTAACAATTAGCTAGAAATTAGTTTTAATGATTTGTTTTAGATGATAGAATAGAAGCATAATGTAATTATTTTTCAACCTTCTACATCATTAAGAATACAACTACCACCACCTTTCAATTATTGAGAGGCAATCATCTAAAGCATTTAGCAAGTGATCTACTTACAGAGCCAAGCTAAGGGAGCTGAAGAGAAGGGGGCCACCGCCCCAACCCAGGTGTTTATAATTATCTAGCCTTTTGCAAAGCCTCTTCCGTTTCTATTCTGCTCTTTAAGCTATTTCATGCCTTGAAGACGTCTCTACCAGGGAAAATAAAGAGACTCAGCTCTTCCCCTACCTCCTGCCTGTCTCCAAGACAGTGTGGCGCTGA
Source organism: Theropithecus gelada (assembly GCF_003255815.1). Lineage (NCBI taxonomy): Eukaryota > Metazoa > Chordata > Mammalia > Primates > Cercopithecidae > Theropithecus > Theropithecus gelada. The sequence goes on along the minus strand of NC_037679.1, from coordinate 120,239,919 downwards.
TGACTAGAGGTGGGAAGGACCAGAGGAAGATGCCACAAAATTTAGCAACTGGGCCTGAAATTCACCATTCACACCATCAAACTGGACTAACAGGAAAGAAGATTATGTAAGTAATGGATAAAATGAGTAATATGAATTAACGCCAGACTGTAAAGATAGAGCTATGCCATTCTTTCCTTGTTCAGTGTTCTGTTAACTTTTAATATTCCAAAATCAGTTTGGATTTTGCTTTCTCTTGAAGAATGTTAAAAAAAAAATACAATAGAAACCTGAAGAAATGCTGTTTTATAAAAACATAAAAATATTCATTTAGAAGAGTGACTATTATTTGTTGTCAATGTTTTTTCCTTTCTTTGTTTAAAAATTTGTTTTTGTTTAACCTTGGCTACTCCATGTGCTATTTTTCTCTCGCAGCTTTGAGCAAGAATGTCAGATCTTTTGCTGGGGACCCTCGGAAGCCGTGAGGGAGCGCATCCTGACACCCACATAGAAGACCTGGTACCTATGTTTCCACATCACAAAGCAGGCCAACAAGCACACAAGGCCGCAGACCAAATTAAGAATCATCTGGATGAGTAAGAACAGTTTGAAAGTGCCAGTGACGCTGGTACAGTCCGTCACATCCCGGTAAACAAAGGTCCTGCTGAGCGGCTCCGAGGAGGGCAGTTTGCACTGGCAAGAGTTGAGTGTGGTCTCACAGGTAAACTGTGTGAGCTGCGAATAGTGGTGGGCAGCAAAGGCCACGGCCAGCACACAGACCGTCAGGCCCAGGGCACTCAGCAGAAAGTATAACAGCTGCAAGAAAGCAGAAGAAAATCTTTCTGGTTAGAAAGAACATTGGATGATGATTTGCAAAGCTAATTCATCAAAACTATTCTTTTTCTTCTCTCCCAGAAATTTGCTGATGGAAAGGCTGTCTCTTCTTAGAAACACAGCACCTAAGACACGGAAATAGTTCCATGTTTATTTATTAGCAGGTAGTTCTTAAACCCTGATCACATTTTCACTTGCCATCCAGATGTTGGGCCCTTTTCAAGAGTTATGACAACCATATTAGCTGTATTGTGGGATGTTTTCGTCTAGATATTGCCACAGTTTAGATGAATCCCAAACAAGCTAGCCATCCCTGGATGACATGTTGTGCTTATTTTGAACTCAGGAACTTCTGATATTAAGGCTGAAACAAGACTAGGAAGTAAAGAACAGGCTTCTGTAATACAAACACTGTGTGGGCCAAAATTAGCAATGATGGGTCAACTAATAGAATAGGTTCATTTTTTAAAAGACTATATTCAATGTAGTGATTGCCAAACTGTATCCATAAACATAAGAATCCCCAGCAAGAGGTTGCTGGGAGAAAACAAATTATGGCTCCAGAAGTCAAGTAACTTGATGTCAGCTTCACTGCCTGTGAAACGTACCCCAAGCCCAACAATGACCATGTGATTCCTGAGCATGAAAATCCACTTCTAAATGGTTCCGCAGTCACCAAGGTTTTGAACTCTGTTGGCCTCCAGGTTAACTTTTGGACTGAAAAATTCTGGTTAAAGTTCTCACTCTGCTGCTAAAGGGCTGTGAGAACTCTGAATAATTTAGAGGTTTAGCTTACACCTGAAACATTCTGAGCAAAACTTGTGGGTGTTCACTGACATGGCCACAATAAAATCTATGGAACAAGAAATATTTTTGTGATTGAACTCACCTGCTAGAAATGTTGCTCTTAATGGTCCACCTGCTGAGATTCTAGGTAAGGCTCAGAGTCCCCAGTTTTTGAGACTAGCATACATAGTTCTTAGTGCAAGAATTATATTACCACAGAGAACAATTCTGGTGAATGGCCTCTTCACAAAGTAATATTAGTTCCAGCCATTTCCAGGTTCAGATGAAAGTAGCTCTGAAAAGATGATGCCCTTCCCCCACCTTCCCTTATATATAATTCAAAATTAAAACATACATGTGACACTGTAAAATATGTGTACCAACGTCCTCCAAATGAGTGTTTTCCACACAGTGATGATTTCAAGTGTTTTCAAGTCTTAAATTTGGAATTCTGTATTTACATTTTTACTTTTTCTCTTTCTTGAGTGGTATGTGTGCATGTATGTGTGAGTGTGGGTGCACATACTGGTTGCTGGTGCCCTAAGCTTATGTCCGGTTTGCCTGTAAGGGAATCCATCAGGGATTACATACAGCTTGACTGTATACCTAAGGTCACTGGAAGAGAGTAGAATTAGTTAAAGCCATTTATTTTCTTAATACATCTTAATTAGTATCATGGATTCTTTAGATCTTTTCATCAAAGAGATCTTAAACACACATTCTTTTTCCTTTTCAAATCATTTAAAGGATTGTCAGATGTAACCTAAGTATCTTCATCTGTGAAACAGTTTATAGAAACATCTTATATCTCAGGGACATAACAAGGATTATATTCAATATTAGTGTTCCTTGGAGGAAGAGAACCAGATAAATACAAAGTGGCACCATCATAAAACTGTTTTTTTTTTTTAAAGAGATGGAGTCTTGCTATGTTGCCCAGGCTGGTCTCAAACTCCAAGCCTCAAGTGATCCTCCCACCTCAGCCTCCCAAAGTATTGAGATTAGAGCTGTGAACCACTTCGTCTGGACCTCAATATTTTCAGTGACTATACTTTATGCAAAAATTGGAGTTTTTAGCCTAAAAATATGGATTTATTTTGTAGGACCAATGGAGCAGAATATTTGAACAATTCTGGGTTGTTCTGAAATATTCAGGCTTGATTACTGACTTCAAACTCTTGGTGCCAAGAGCCAAATTAAACTGTCTTGACCACACTCTGTGTGTGTGTGTGTGTGTGTGTGTGTGTGTGTGTGTACGTGTGTACCCATTGTAGCTGTGTTCCCAGTACAGCCAGCAGAGAACTGGGAACAGTTTGCTCTGGGAACAATGGTATATCTATGACTTTACTAGCAGGGAAGGCCCAGGTTAAAGTGATCATTTCCCACCTAGTAGTCATCTGCTTAGTAGAATGGCCCCAAATGGAGTTTTCTCTACTTGTTTTATCACCATCAGTGGATGGAAGTGGGGGGTAGGGTTCTTGTGATAACCTTCCTACCTCTAACATACATACATCCTTAGATAGCAATTTCTTCTTCTTCTTCTTCTTTTTTTTGTTTTTTTTGAGACAGAGTACAGTGGCTTGATTTCAGTTCACTGCAACTTCTGCCTCCTGGGTTCAAGCAATTCTCATGCCTCAGCCTCCTAAGTAACTGGGACTACAGGTGCGTGCCACCGCACCCAACTAATTTTTGTATTTTTTTGATAGAGACAGGGTTTCACCATGTTGCCCAGGCTGGTCTCGAACTCCTGACCTCAAGTGATCCTCCTGACTCAGCCTCCCAAAGTGCTGAGATTACAGGCGTGAGCCACTGCATCCAGCTCCTTAGATAGCAATCTTCTGTAACATTTGTTGGGGCAATATCTTGAAGCAATGACAATAATCCCTCATTCTCAATCTGCAAATAATTCAAATAGTTGAAAAATATTTTATTCATGATAGTCACAAAAATCCATTTGCTGAAAATGGGAATTTTGTCTATTTTAAAAGATGACTTTTTGGCTCAGAGATTAAAAGATGTGCCCAAGACCATTTAACACGTGTGCAGCAGTACTGGCTGATGATTAACAGCCTGAACCAGGGAGTCAGGTTGCCTGGGTCGGTATCCTGGTTCTCCCCTCACTAGCCATGGTCCTTGGGCAAATTCATCAATCCCTGTGCACCTGTATTTCTTCATCTGTAAACCTGGCATGATCATAATAGCGCCTACTTCACAGGATAATTACAAGGATCAAAAGAGTTGATGTCTGTAAAGAGCTTAGAACAGCGTCTGGTATACAGGAGCACTATTTAAGTATTTGTGAAATAATAAGCAAATTAGTAGGGATGGAAAGAGCTGCCAGTTCTCAGGACTGAGGATATTAATTCGACTGCCTTTGTCTTATTTTGTCATGTGGGAGTAACAACGCATTCTTGGCTTGTAGGAAGGATGTAAACATTTACACAAACACAGTGGTTGCTCAATTTTAATTGAACCGTTTATGCTAGAACCCAAGGAGAACACAAAGAAAAACCATGCCCCTTAGCTTCCCTGAGTATGAATAAATTTACATCGTGCATATCTATCTCACACATAATGACTCGGCTTCTCCCAGTCGGGAAAGCATCAGGCCAAGTAAACTAGAAGCCACGGAATCAAGTTTCTTATCCATTTTAAGACATAAATACATACTCGATCCCCCCTAAAGCCTGCGGGCTGCATCTGCAGCGCTGTGGCATTCTTCCTTCATGGCTTTTAACTCATCTGACAGCAACAAGCTTCTGGGTTAGAATCTGTAATTTAAAATCAAGTGGCTTGTTTTACCTACACGACACGAATAAACTATAAGGAAGAGTGTTTACGATGACCCTGGGAATCCGAGCAAATACATCTTGATAAAAGCCCGGCGCCCGAGGCATCTGTCTTGCGGGTGTCAGCCCATCAGCCTGGCGCTGCGCAGCGGGCGGAGGCGCGGTGGCCCCGGGCGCTTATGTAACAGCAGCGCCCGGGCGCGTCTCCGCTCGCTCGCTGCCTTTAATTGGTACCCGGCCTACAGCTTTCACGTTCGGTGACCTCGGGAGGAGGGTGTTTCTGCTCCAATTTAATTACCTTCCCCGGTGGCCTGAACGGGAAGGGCCCCTCTGCAGCGCACCGCTTGGGAGGAGGCTGCCGCAGCAGCTCAGGGCCTCCTGGATGTGGACAGGAGGGAACGTGCCCCGGAATGTTTCCGCAGGCACATGCCCCCGACACGTTTCGGAACCTCCAGGGGAGCCCTGAGAAAGTCAGGCCACTGGGAAAGACAGGAAGCGTGACCTGCGGCCGATGCCCAGCCAAGACCAGAGGCAGAGCCCAGGGAGGAAGAAGGAAAGCGCTGGTGGCATCGAGGGCCTGGGAAAGGACCCCACCCCCAATTCCCGACCCCCCAGAGGACTGTCTCAGCTTGAGAAAAAAAAAAAAGAGCCCGTGACTATTGTCTGTAAGAGAAAGGGAGGGTGCGTGTGTGTGCACACGTGCTGACTACAATGAGACTGTCATCATGGCCTGTTTGCTTGTCCTGGCTATCTGTGCACTCAACAGGAGGAAATAAATCCTCAAACAAAGCTTAGGCCAGCGTCCCGAGATGGGGGCACCAAAACGCGGCTATGCGGATGAGAAACGCCCTATGAAGATGCATGTTATGCCTCCGTCCCCCCAGTAGTGTGAGAAGCATAAGGGAAGTCAGCTGTCCCCTGTTGTGTCATTGGAAAATCTGGAGATGGGCTGAAGCTCACTTTCAAACTGAAGATAATGTAGCATGCAACCTTAGAGAGCTAGCAGCAAGCATCAAGAAAGGTCACGTTCAGGAGAAGAGAAAAGTGCCTCAGTATTTGTCAATGCCTGTCACGGGTGGAAAAAAGAGGTAGCTAATAGATCTTCCTAGTGGGGAATCCTCAACCTGGCTGACATTGGCAGTGATTTTTTTTTCTATTTTTTTTTTTCTCTTACTCCCTATTTTAACTAAGGTGCAGATGTTGAGATGGTATTGGGGCCTCTCTCAAGCTGATGCTTTTGCCTCTGCTGTTTTCTGGGATCATCTCGGGGGAAAATGAAGGCATTTCACATAAACTAATAAAAACCTAGTTTGAGGTGTTCTTCAGCCACTGGATGAAGTTCTTGTAATTTAACAGGGCATTTCTTACTAAGCTTTCTGGCTTCATTTTTTTTTTTTATTTTTTTAAATCACCAAGCCTTGCTGTTTAGTCAAACCTCTACAAAAAAATAGTAAACATAGACTGATGTCTACGCTATCTGGCTTTCTTTCAAGGAAAGTCCTCAGACAGAAAAGTATAATTTCCAAATGAAGGCATATCCACCAAAATTCTAACTTCATCATTTAAAAAAGTAGTATCTATTAATTTTTTACCTAGAAAAGTTACAACTATTGGAGAACATTTCAAAATTAGAGAAAAACTGAAAAATGCACATACAATCCCACCACTGATAGATAATTGTATTTTCTATGCTCATTAAGAGCTTTTATTTTTTCTGTAAGATAATGTCATATATTTTGTGTAATCAGCTTTTAAAAATTAGTTATTATAATGTAAACTTTTGTATTCTATTACTTTTTATAGCATGATTTTAAAAGATATCATCCCATTGCTTTTTTATGTCAACAGCTTCAATTATACTGGAATCTTCCAACACATCTTATTTTTTTCACCTTAGTCACTTCCAAATAATGTCATTCACTTACTTTTATGTCTGATGTTTTCTCATTGTAGTGAACAAAAAAATCCAGTTTTTATACATTTTCTTGTAGAAGAAAAAACAAGTCAGTGGACAAAATTAAAAAAAAAAAAGATTAAAGAAAGCTTTGTATTCTTTGCTACAGTGGTTGAGAGAAAATGTAGGAATTTGCTTTCTACTAGCTCTGATTGCTAAGTTCTATGTCTATGTCCTCATACTCTGAAAGCAAATGTCTTTGCTTCCCTTTGGGGTAGATTCTGTTGTGCAGTGAAAGTGCTGTGTACTTGAATTGGCTCCAGCCAAATGCACTGTCCCTAACAGAAAAAAGATACACACAAATGAAAGACACACACGCTTGCCAAACCACGCATATCCCATTGCCCGTCCCCCACTTTGCCCTGAGAGTCTTGGCACAGATCATTTGGATGCACCCAATGTACTTTTTCTGTCTCAGTGATCCCACCTACAAGAGGAAATACACTTAGACTGCTTCATTATTAAAATATCCCAAATAACCCCCGAGATATGGAAGTGGGCACTGAAAGAGACACCTTTTTTTCTGGCCAAGTGTTTTGTTGAACTGATGAATTTTCAATATTCCTTTTAAGGGCATTGAAGGACAGACTTCATATCCTCCAGGCCAACCCAGTTCATGGAAATTAAGACTTAAAAAACAAAATCAGCATTACCTTTGAGGTCTGGATCAACGCCCTCTTAAAACATTTTTTGGCGTGCCTAAAAATGCAATTTCTAGACTAATCAGATATGCAATCCCTTCAGAAGGCACTCCCTTATTTCGTACTTGGGTTTCTTTCTATGTGATGATAAAAGAGAAAGAACAATCACAACTTACTTTCATAGAAAATTGAATACATGTCCGTTCGTCAACCTGATATGAGACACAAAGCATAAACAAGCCAAGATAGGCCACTAAGCAGACCTGCAATGGAGAACACAGAAGAAAGGATGTTATCAGGGCACGTTGTGCGTTCAAATGACATCAGTCTCAGCGTCTTGCCCCAGTCACATCCATGTTATAAAGCTGTTCATTTCATTTACTTATCTTTATGTACTGTGTTTTTCTTTCAACTGTTGGAAAACCACTTTCAAATTGGTAAAATCAATTGATTTCCACTTAGCCAGCATTTACTAAGTTCTTTTGATATGCCAGGTACTATATAAAATCCTTCAGAGTATGTGATGAGGAATAAAGTTTACTCAGTGTTCATCAGTTTACAATCCAGTGAAAGCCAAAATAAATGCACACCATATTCTAAGGCAGGACATTTCACGTTAAATATTATTCAAAGAAGTACAAAAAGAGGAAGAAATTACATTGAGTTGGGTGATATAAAAGGCTTCCATTAAGACATGGATTTGAAATGGTCCTTGAAAGAAATGAAACATGATTACTAACATTAGCTGAATATTTACTACATGCTGGGGCTCTTCTAAGGGCTTTGTATTGTATTCCTCCTATAATTGCTTTATATTGTTATGCCCTCCTGTAATTGCTACAAAATCCTATAAGGTAGGTGATACTATGATCCTCATATTGTAAGTGAGAAAGAAAAGGCACAAAGCCTTTTCTCTGGAACCAGGATTCAAATCAGGTAGCTTGGGATAAAGCAGCACCATAAGCAATAGCACAGAGGAAGAGCCGCACAGAGAATGTGTTGAAAGAACAGCAAATGCACACCCATAGTTTAAAATAACGACATATAGGTTGGGTGCGGTGCCTCACGCCTGTCATCCCAGCACTTTGGGAGGCTGAGGCGGGTGGATCACCTGAGGTCAGGAGTTTGAGACCAGCCTGGCCAACATGGTGAAACCCTGTCTCTACTGAAAATACAAAAATTAGCCGGGCGTGGTGGTGCACACCTGTAATCCCAGGTACTCGGGAGACTGAGGCAGAAGAATCGCTTGAACCTGGGAAGCAGAGATTGCAGTGAGCTGAGACTGTACCATTGCACACCAGTCTGGGCAACAAGAGTGAAACTCCATCTCAAAAAAAACAAAAAAAAAATATATAGAGCACAAAGGGTAGGATGAAAATCTGGGGACACAGGATTGATTTAGTATGTAGTGGCACTCCCTTGAAAATTTCTGAGAAGAGAATGACATGATTTGAGAGACACATTTCAGGAAAATCAGCAGTGATGTTGGGTGGGTCGGCAGTGAGAACATCAGGGTATTATTTTACTAACCTGAGCAAGATCAACATATCAGGTGAACCAGAGCTCAGATAGTAGCATGCAAATTCAGAAAAAGAGATGGAGATGACAGGCACAGTAAAAGCTGAATCTATACATCTTGGCTATTGCATAACTGATGGGAGGACCTGGAGAGGGAGAAACCGGAAGTGACCTCCACGCTTTGGAGCATCAGTGACAAAAAGACGGTGGACGTGCCTACTGAAAGAAGGCTGGCCAGAGAAACAGCAGCTTTGAGGGAAAATATACTCAATCTGTTCGTTAAACTGCATTTTCTTTTTCATGAACTAGACTTTTTAGAACTAGGATTTAGAGTTTCTAATCAAAGCATATCTATTCACATTGAATTTGGGAAAGCTTAAAACATTGATAAATTTCCACACTTTTAAAATAGAAAATATAAGCAACAGAATTGCATTTCCTGATAAGCACAATTATCCTAGAGACAGATGTTGAAAGAGTGGCTGAGAGTCACAGAGCAAGTCATTAAACAACTGGTTTGCACATACTCATACTTCCTACCCCAGGGTCAGCTTCAAACCATAGGCAGTCTCTGTTAGGGTGGAGAAATCATTTGCAAAGCCAACATGGCATTTTCAGGTAAAACTTCTATCCTCTTCTCCCTTTGGTTACACAATCAATAAGCTACCTATGCCCTCATCCATTGCCAAGTTGTAGGTTGTTCAGATTTCTATTGGACCATGAAGTCAAAAGCCAAGCCTTCTCTTACTACAGACTGTTTCCAGGGTTTTCCATCATTGAATGGAAATGGTTGCTTGGTTTAATAGCAGGATATAATATTTGCAGTGGAGAGACACAGCATTAAAACATGTGAGCATGGCATGGACTGGAGAGATCTGGAGAGAAAACAAAACAGATAGGACCCAGGGAGGCAGCTTTTCCGCAGAAGACTTGCAGATACAAAGGTAAAGATACTGAAGTTATTCGTATAGCCCCTAACATGGCATTTTCAAGTCAGGATGAAGCTCTTTTGTAAAGTTTATTTGTAAAAAATACTAAATTGAAGGATAAGTTTGATAAGAACTGTAGGGGTTTACTATTTATTCTCACATTAAGAATTTACAAAACTTGAAACAATCAAAGAAAGACCTACTTTTTGTTTATTGGTGACACACCAGATTGAGGGTTGTAATCCTGCTTATATCCCGAGACACATGCCTGTGAGTTTCTATCTGCAGGTGCAAAGGGTCAGGCCCTCCCACATAACTGCCTTCTTCCCTAGAGACTACCAGTTGAAGTTGGCAATCGCCAAGACTTTCCTCTTTGTCTTCATAAGAGACACATTCCAGTAATAAGGCCTAACTAGCACCTTAAAAATCTGATTCAGTGCCTCTACTTGAACAAAATTTCTGATTTCAGCAGTAGCTACTTCTTTGTAGCCTTCATTTACCCTGGCTTCCAGAAAGAAGTTGCATAGGAACACGTGACCTCATACTAGAGCATTTCACTTATTCAAGTCACAGAATTTTATGGAGGACATACAATAAGCAGGCCCTGTGTTATTGTATGATCCTGGGAAATGAGAGATGGAAAAACAGGCCCTAACACCAAGGACTATCCAGCATCTAAGGATCTCCCAGTCCAGTGAGAAAAGAGAGGATAATGCAGTTGGGCTATTGTAAAAGTACTAGGACTACATCTGCTATAGGAATACCCAGAAGGAATAACTACCCCGATGGAAACTTGGGGAGACTTCCTGGAGAAAGATGAGTTTTGAGGATATGCAGAAAGTGGCTAGGAGAGTGTGAGGAAAGGTATTCTATGCAGAGAGTAATAGAGGTGCAAAGGCACGAAGAAAGGCAGAGTAAACATTTGAGGATTCCTCTAGGTCCAGTGCAGAGAAAAAAATAAAAGGCAAAAGACGTGTTTGCAGCAATGGACAGGAAGTAGATCACAAAGGACTTTGATTTCAACTAGGACATTTTCTTTTTTTCTTTTTTTCTTTTTTTCTTTTTTCTTTTTTTATTTTTTATTAATATTATACTTTAAGTTCTAGGGTACATGTGCATAACGTGCAGGTTTGTAACATATGTATACTTGTGCCATGTTGCTGTGCTGCACCCATCAACTCGTCAGCACCCATCAACTCGTCATTTACATCAGGTATAACTCCCAATGCAATCCCTCCTCCCTCCCCCCTCCCCATGATAGGCCCCGGTGTGTGATGTTCCCCTTCCCGAGTCCAAGTGATCTCATCGTTCAGTTCCCACCTATGAGTGAGAACATGCGGTGTTTGGTTTTCTGTTCTTGTGATAGTTTGCTAAGAATGATGGTTTCCAGCTGCATCCATGTCCCTACAAAGGACACAAACTCATCCTTTTGTATGGCTGCATAGTATTCCATGGTGTATATGTGCCACATTTTCTTAATCCAGTCCTACAGAATGGGAGAAAATTTTTGCAATCTACTCATCTGACAAAGGGCTAATATCCAGAACCTACAAAGAACTCAAACAAATTTACAAGAAAAAAACAAACAACCCCATCAAAAAGTGGGCAAAGGATATGAACAGACATTTCTCAACTAGGACATTTTCAGCAGCAGAAGGGCGTGACTGACTTTGCCTTTTAGAATGGTCCTTCTGGCTATGAAGAATGGATTGGATGGGGGCAATTCTTGGGAAGAGAAGACCACCTAGAGGCCATTCTTCACCTGAGAAATGATGAGTGTCTGAGCTCAGGTAGAAGTAGTGATAGGGAGTGGATGTGTTTGAATGACAGTAAAAAAACTGAATCCACAGGTTCTAAAGACTGATTAAGGTAAAGATGTAAGAGCTGAGGAGAGGGAGAGGTCAGGAAGGTGCTTCCAGGTGGGTGGTGTGGACATTTAATGAGATAAGATAGAAAAGGAGGGGCAGAATGGGAGTGGGAATGATGATCCCACATGGACACAAAGTGCAGCCATATGGGCTTAGAGCTCAGGAACGAGACCTGGGTTGGAGACAAGGATTTGTTAGTCATCACCATATGTGAAGCAATTGACACCACAGGAAACAGTGGCGTATACAGAGAGAGTCTGAAAACAGAAAAGGGTCCAGTTAGTTACCCAGTTAAGAAGAATCTTTGAATTTTTTGAACAGAAAGCATCTCAGGTATATTTCTTATAATTGTAGCTCTATGTCATGTCATATCTAAAAATTACGAAATGGATTGTCCTTTTAGATTTGTCCTTTTAGATTTTTGAAAGCTTCAATTTAGGTTCTTGTACAGGGTATTTGCTATAAAGCTTAAATGTATTGAACATATTTTAATTTCTTGGCCTTCTGATAGGGCTTGATATGGTCTAAGGTGAGACGGGACTTTCATTTTTTTTTACCTACAGCTTTGCATGTTATAACAAGACTTCTTTATCAGAGAGTTTATTGATGTTCAGTGTAAGCATGTTTTAGAAGGGTAGGCTTTACTGATACTGAACTAAAGGTTTTCTGGCCATGGAGAGAAAACCAGATTTCTCATGCTAGACTAAGGGTTTTGTTTCCTGAGCTGGCAGGATGTGGACGTGCCAGGAAGACACGGCATTCTGGCTTCCCAGCAAGGAAGGGGGAGCTCATGTTAGTGGGCAGTGAGACCCGCCAGGCCTATCTGGAACGACATTCCTAGAGTCCAGGCCAGAGCTCCCATTAGATATGGTGAGGTGAAGCCCACGGCACAGGAAGAAGGCAGTTATGTAAGGATTTCAAGAAGGCGCTTGTTGGACCAGACACCCAGATGGCAGTGTCACAGAGCACAAAGCCAAATGGCACCTGTGTGGCACTGGGAAGGCTAGTGCTGAGAGGGCAAAGGGCAACTAGCATTTAAGAGCTTGTTGAGATTTAGTCAATGTGCGTGCAAATAATTAAGTTGATAAGAAAAACTTAAAGTGATTTTTAATGGAAAAAAGAAAGACAGTAATCATGACTTTAACTTATTTTCGGATGTGTGTTTCTACAATTGGTTTAGCGTGAAGAGAAAACTGAAGTCCTAAATTCCACATTCTGCCTGAAGATATCCTTTTTGTCCATGCAGAGTGAAGTCTGCATTTTCTCTTGTGAGCTAGAAAGTTAGACAGGGCTGAAATGGTCTCTGAATGTTAAATCCATTTTTGTAGATGTGCGAGTCCTGAGTCTTGTCACACATTGTCTTTGTCTTTGTTATTTGGCCTATTACACCTGCGGTGGTGTCTTTTGAGGGTTTGTACTATGAATAAAAGGTAGATACTGGACCAGTGTCTCGGAGATTTACCTGCTTATTATTTTTTTTTTTCCTTTTGATTTTGTCATAGCTGGAAGGTACCACCCTAAAACATTTTGCGAGAATGAGAATTATTGATATTTACACTCTCCATGTCATATGTATTTATATTCTGGTCTTGTGACATTCACACAACCTCCAATTTATTTGTTTTCTTCTTTTTGTTGTCAACCGAGCTGCTTGACAGGGTTATCTGGGGAATACAACCTTCCCCTGTCAAATGCCTTTCAATGTTTTTCTTCTCCTTCCTTACCCCTGTTTCATTGTGTACCTGCAATGGGACTCTATTTCTGTTAGTTAATCAACTTTCACCTTTGTATTTAAAGTGCTTTAATCCAATCAATATAGTAACAAGATGAACTCTCATCTCATGTTTACAAAATCAATTGGTCAACAACAGAAGTAGCAGAACTGTAAATGTTTCTCCGAATATTTCTTAAGAGAATTTCCATGGATTGTCACCTATTTAATAAACATTAAGGTAAACTATTAGAATTCATTTTCAACAAATGATAAATATATTATAGTCTGTTAATTGAGGATAGTCTTAGGAGGATTGTTTACACATAATAGACCAGAAAATTAAATGGCATGCAACAGAACATTTCACACGGATCTATTAAAGGCTGCTTATCCAATCAAGATTTCAGAAAGACTGGAGAGAATACTTTAGCCTGACTTAAACATTTTTACTGGATTCTCATTGCCACTGCCTTATGGTAAGACAAAGCCTAAGAGAGTGGTTCAGAATCACTTGAAGAGGTGGGTAAATACTGGCCTCATCCTCAGAATTTCTGATCCAATAGGTCTGGGGTAAGGACTGAGAATTTGCATTTCTAACAAATTCCCAGGAAATGCTAATGCTGCCAGTGCTGGGACGACCCTTTTGAGAACCACTAGGCTAAGCTGTAAGCACAGTGCTCTAAATGCTGATGTCTGGGGTGGGGTTTATCGAAATGGTTAGGGGTCCAGAGTGACACTGACTACTGGAATTTCCTATAGAGAGTTGTTTATTATAAACAATAATATAATAACAATAGTATACCATTTATGAGTATTTACAGAGTGTTAAGCCCAGTGCTGAACACCTGACATGCATTCTTGCATTTAATCATCTCAAGAATGCATTTTTCAAGGGAGAGAAAACTGAGTTTTTAGAAATGTAAAAGGCTAGATATACATTCATTGCCCTTGAATTGTTTGTATTACTATTATGTTACAAAGGTGTTGGCTCCATTTGTTTCCCCATAAAGAAATGTAGTCTCTGCTATCATAGGAGTCCTTCAAATTGGGGGAGAAATCCCTCTGTCTTCACTGCTATTTAAATATGACCTCACTGCAGAGCCTGTTTCCTCAATGTATCTGACTGGTGGTTTGAGGAACATCTCTAAATCTTCGAGTGTGATGTGGCATTCTGCTACTGTTAAAGGCCATCAGCCACTCCAACCCAAAGCAAAACAATCACCTCGAAAATTGCACCACCTCTACAGTGGTGTGATGGTAAATGTCTAACAACCAATTAGAGAAGGGCTATTTGTAGCATTTGCTAATTTCCATGGTATGACTACTTCTACCATGGCTGATTTCAAGACAACCAACACGAAGTCACTGAGCAAAGCTGGGAAGAGGTGCATGCAATCAGCTGTTACAAGTCCATCAGAAATGCTCCAGCATGCTCCTGCACCTCCATCCCATTTCTGCCTTTTCTGGGTCCCTCTTTTGACAGAAGTGTCTGATTAATAAGTGAGATTGGTTTGTATCTAAGTTTGGCACATTACTCATTACTAATTGCTTGGAATCCCTACAATCAGCCTACATAATCTGTATAAAGATACAGGGGAGGGTGCCAAGGAGAAATCATAGTACTTATTTCCTGATTTGTGGGAATAGAGGAAGAATGTTTACAGCATAAGCTTTGAGATCTTGCTATCAATGGCCACCCTAATCTAGGTATCACTCTCCAACTGAATTTAGCTCAACCTTTACTGTGGTAGGGACTGGGAGTATAAAGAAGAAGATATGGTCTTCGCCCTTTAGAAAATCACAGTTTAATCCCCAGAGGAACGGAGGCACAGGAAAATGTATTGCCATGGGTAATGTCATTTGACCAGTCCATGCCAGGTGTGAATATGAGCAGCTGACAGCAGCTTATACAACCCCCACCTTGCTGATCACTTACCAAAATCCCTCATCCATTTTATAATGTAAGAAGCACTGAATCAGCTACCTTTTTTTCCCCCAATGTATTATGTTTTTAAAGGCAAAATTTTTGGTGTTAATCATATAGGGCTTCAATATGGTAGAATTATGAATGATATCCCCTTCCTACATTTGTTATTATTATTATTAATTCTTTTTCATTATATTTTTAGATAAAAGCAAGATAAAGGAACACAAAATGTACTCTTTTCCCTAACTGATAAGGCAAGAAAGGTGAAAATGGTGCAAAGCATGAAACATCAAGTAACAGTTCATTCAATAAATGATAACTGCTTATTTGGTTCTGTAAAATCAAGTATAGAACTATAAACATAATTAAGGAGACAGGGTTACATAGTGGGAAGAACATGGGCATTAAAGTTTGAATCCTGACTCAATTACTTTGCTAGCCAAATGATCTTGGACAAAGCTGTTTAATTATTTTTAGCCTCAGTTTCCCTATCTATAAAATGGAGATGATAATGTCATGTTCACACAGCAAATATACTGTATATCACAGAATCGATAGCTGTGCTGTCAGAGCGCAGAGCCTGGCTCTTAGCCACTGCATGGCACAGTCACCTGCCTGAAGGAATCTTGACAGCACTATAAGCAAGAACTGCAGAGATCTGAAGAACATTCTACCATCTGCTCCTCTCCTGAACTGCTGAAGCACCAATCCTGAGGCAGTGTGAAAAACAAAGTCTTTGAGGTCCAAATGACCATGCAGGCTGGGGGACTGTGACTTAGTCACTGAGACTCAGTCTTATCACGTAGAAGATGGAGAAAATGAGAGTTAGTAATTGACTTTTAAATATCATAAATAACGTGTCTGGAATTGTAGTAGGTATTTTTCCCCATCTCACAGGAACTCAAACTGTGCTTAAGTTCAAGCCGAAAATGAATAACAGATGTAAACATAAGCACTCAGTCACATCTTAGAAATAATCCCATTCTGCTCATTTAACAAATATTCCTTGTGTAACTACCATGTGCCAGGTACTCTTTGAGGCTTGGAGATACCACAGTGAAAAGAAGAGAGAAAAATCCCTGCCTTGATGGGGCTAAAGTGGAGAGGCAGACCATAAACAAATAAATAAGTAGATATATAACCTGTCAGCTGTTGAGAAGAGCTATGGAGAATATAGCAATTATCATCATAGTTTCTTTTCCCAACAAACATGACATACAGTGATTAGTAAAATACAAATAATAAATCCTTAAAGTGATATGTTCTCCCTCAAAAAATGAATTGGTAATGCCCAGCAACCCTTTTAAAAAAAAGGTAGATGTTTGAGAGCCTTGCAGGCTCTGTTATTTCAACAACATGCATCCACTATAAGTATCTAAGAATTCACAGGTTTCATAGACAACATACGAATGCCCCTGAGAAAGGACAACAAAAGTGAACTGTAAAGTATTATGGCAAGATAGGCCACATACCTAAAGACAGAGAACAAGGTGGTGCATGCATGTTAGCTCTGGGTCTAGTGGAATGGTTCAAAACCCACCTCCACCACTTTCCAGCTGACTGACCAAGTTAACCCTTGGAGCCTCGATTTCATCATCTCTAGGATGATACTTTGCTTTCATAGTAAGGACCCACTTTTCAAAAATCTTTCCAACCACGTTGACATAGTTTGCAAATACCTAAGAGTTATAAAACTTATTTTCCTGCCTCTATTTATTTCTGCTACAAACCTACATATAATCTACCACCCAGGAAATGCCAATCTTAGGAACTATGTCCCATGCCCAGCTGCAAGTTTCTCTGATTACACTACTGTGGTTTTACAATGACAATCATTTAACTTCTGGAAAAAAATGCTGTTCAATTAAAACTATTTTCTGGCCATATGAGATCCTCAAGTTAATATTACTTTTTTAGAAAACACAATTGTTTCAGCCAAACTTAGTGTGCAGATATTCACGGCGAATTCCAAAAATAATAGGGGTGCAAATATCAAGTGAAGAGTTTACGGCAGAACTGACCACCAAGAGGAGGGGAGCATTGTAACAATCTGTCTGTCTCTAAACACTAACATTAGTGGACCAGCATTAAAACTCAGAGCACTAATTATAACCTTGAAAAAAAAATGTTTTTTCTTCGTTTTATCTAACCAAGCTCAAAATAGAAGCTTCTTTTTCACTGTGAACAAAACTGTAGCTAGCAACAATTTTTTATATCTAGGAAGCTTTGCGAATGACTACTTTATTTGGCCTATGATCTATCTGGAAGATTTTCAATGCCTTTTCATTTGTCTTAGGAATCGCCAACCCCAGAGCTTCACTGATTTTACTTTTTTTTTTTTTTTTTTTTTTGCCATTAGAGTAAAAGTTGCCAATGAAAAGCTCTAGTGCAGAAATCCTATTCATGGAAGAACTAAGTTCTGCCTGCCCACAAGGGGTTTGGGTTTCCACACAGAGCCTCATCTAGTCATTTCCACATCTTTCTGGGGAGTTGGGGGAAACAATTTGTAACATTGACTTTGCAAAGATGACATGTGAGATTACTTTTAAAAGAGGCTGGTAGAAATCCAGGTCAAAATTTCTCAGTGAAAAGTCAATTATAGACAAGAAATTCTATCACAGAAAAGTATTTCCTTTCAGGATCTAAAGAGAAAAGACACTTGCTCAATCACACCTAAGTTTAGCCATGTTTAAAACACACCCCTTTATTATTTTAACTGTCCTTCTACCTGAGGAGTTGATATCTGACAGGTCTACATCTGAATTATTGTAAATGTATGTATTTTTCATATGAGTATGCAAAGACATTCAAAGTAAACAAAAATAAATGCTAATTAATTAAAGTATAATGCAAAAGCAGGGCTTCCTCACCTACAACTTTGTTAAATTTGGATATCTTTGGAAAACACATTGTAAAAACAAAATATCTAAGAATTTATAGGCAATTTTCTTAAGAAAGTTTTGCTTATGCAATTGCCAGAAATGAGAGTGGATTCACCTGGTATGTTGTGATAAAAGTTCTGATTGGTTGGTAAAGAAGTATGGAATACTTACGCGCCAAGTCGAAGTGCTTTGTATGGCTAGATACATCCTTTCTAATTCAAAGTGGTACGTTTTGTCATTGTTTGAAACTACTTGAAAACTAGAATTTTATATAATTTTTCCCACCAAAGTTACATTGTAATTTGCATTGCTGTGTAGTTTAGCCAGATCTGTTGTCCAAGCACAGAAAGAGTGGGAGGAAAAATGTGCTTGTTAAGTGACTGCCCTGTTTCTCAGTACACATTGTGCTTTGCAGATGTTCACTTGTATCTCCTATGTTGCTTTATAGGGTATTAGAAAACGACCCAATGAAACTGATAAAAATGAGTTGCAACTTGTGACCAGCAGCTGGATGAGAGGAGTGTGAATCCCCCAAATCTTATGGATATAGTGTGCTTTCTTTGATGTTCCTGCCAAAATGAGGCTGGAAAGCTAGGAAGATCTGTAAAATGTGTGCCAACACAAAGTACTACATAAGTTCCAAAAACCTTGCTTGAAACAATTGCAAATAGCTCATCATTTTATACCAGTGAACCCAAGGCTGAGTGTTTCATCAATTTACACAAAACCAAGAAGAGAAATCTGACAACTATCCCAGTGTATGACTTACCACGGACATCTTCAAGTAGAATCACTTTGGTTTGGGTCTCGTTTTCATATTATAACACAAATTTGTGTATCTGGGTTAAGATACACATTTGATAGGAACTGCTGGGAATTCTTGCAGTTATATCCTCAAAAGACAAAATAAGCACAACCAACAGAACTGTGAAGCAATAAAGTTGGTTATGGATGAAAACTGGGCTGAACAGTCATAGAACATGAATTGTGCCTTTGACCTAAAATGTGCTTTTCTTTCCTTATCTACCCAGTGTAATGGTGCTACTCTTTCAACCATCTTGAATTCACTCACATTTATTTGTCAAACCCTGCTCAGCTATCCCCGCTTCCCAGAAAGTGTATCTTTTTTGTATTACTTACTTTTTATACATTAGCTCATTTTCCCCCAAACAATGCAGTCAAGTAAAAAATATTACTCTATTTTATAGAAACTTGCAGCTCAGAGAGGTTAAGAAACTTGCAAGTTGATCCAAAATAAATTTCTAAAAAGCATCAAGAGGTTTTATTTCTGCATAATATTAAGGACTAAATGATAGGAAAACTCTCTCCCTGTGAAACGCTGGATAAAACGTAGCATCCCTTATAAGATGAGAAAACAATTAGCCCACTAGCACTGGAAGTCATCCAGAAAATTGTTCTGTCTCAACAGATGCAGGGGGGCAGTTTGAGGTTTTTCTACTACTTTCTTAGTCCTGGAACCTATTAAGATGAGAAGTAGCATGAAAGTGATCCTGAAAAAATAACCCAAAACCTGGCTGTTTCAAGAAGTAAATTGTAAGGGGAGAAAGACAGAGAGACAGAGAGAGAGAGAGAGAGAGAGAGAGAGAGAGAGAGAGAGAGAGACTAGAAAGGAGAGAAAAAGGATAACTTTTTGAGTAAAGGAAACATTAGAAATATATGAATCAACTGCAGTGTACAGATCTCATTGAGATCCTGATTTTGACAAACCTAGGAAGAACTATTAATGAGCTAATCATGGATATTTGAACAGTGGTTTGATTCTATTAAGAAATTAACTTGTTAGGTGTATTATTAGTATATTGATTATTTTTTACTTTTCATCTTTTGACTTACATAGCAAAATATTTATAAATAAAATGATATAAAAGTCTTGGATTTAGTGCAAAATAATCCATTGTGTAGTGTCTGTAGTCTGTGGGTGTGAAGGAAATATAGGAGCATACAGATAAGATAAGATTGAGCATGAGTTGATGGTTATGGAGGCTGAGTGATGAGAATATAGAGGTTCATTATACAATTGTATCTGCTCTTGTGTATGCCTGAAATTTTTCATAATAAGTGAGTTAAGAAAACAAAGTGGCTCTAGGTCTATAACACCACTGGGACACATGGCAAGACAAACCCGTCTGGAAGGGTTGTATTCTCAAATAGGCTATACCAAGTTATCATACCTAAGCCTCTTGGAAGATGAACTCACAAACCAAAATTAGCAAACACTTGAAGAATTAATTATTAGTGAAGGCCAACTCTTACATGCATGTACATGTACACACACACACACACACACTTTGTAGGGACATGGATGCAGCCGGAAACAATCATTCTCAGCAAACTATCACAAGGACAAAAAAACAAACACTGCAAGTTCTCACTCATAGGTGAAAGTTGAACAATGAGAACACTTGGACACAGGAAGGGGAACATCACACACCGTGACCTGTCATGGGGTGGGGGAAGGGTGAAGGGATAGCATTAGGAGATATACCTAATGTAAATGATGAGTTACTGGGTGCAGCACACCAACATGGCACATGTATACATATGTAACAAACCTGCACGCTGTGCACATGTACCCTAGAACTTAAACTATAATTTAAAAAAAAGAATTAGAGCCATAAGAATTCCAAATAATGGAAGTAATGAACAGAGCCTATAAAAAGTACATTCAAAACAATTAAAGACATGAAGGAAGGAAATGAAAACATAAAGAACAGGGCAATTTTTGAAGCACCAGGAATATATGAAAATAACATCAGTAACAACATCAGTGAGTTCTAGAAATGAAAAATTAAAATTGCTAGAAGGAAGAACTCAAAGGACAGGTAAAAGGCAGATTAAACCTAAATGAAGAAGGGAATAGTGAACCAGAAGATCTGAGAAAATAACCCAAGATACAGCACAGAGAGATAAAGAGAGATGAAACATACTAGACAGGATAAGAAATATGGAGGGAGAATAAGAAGATTCTAAATATACATCTGACAGCGATTCCAGGCAAATGGATCAAAGAGAAGGGAGAACCAATATTAGGGAAAAAAAGGCTCAAATTTTTTCAGAATTCACGAAAAACCCAAAAATCTTAGATTCAGGAAACATAGCCAGTCCCTAGTAGGATTAACAAAAGCCAAATCCACTTTTAGACATACTGTAGCAAACTGTAGAAACCAAAAACAGAGAGAAAATCTGTAAAGCAACCAGAAGAGGCATGTTTCCTCTAAAGGAACAACAATTAGATGTTTGGCAAATGTCTTAGCAGCAATAACTGAAGTCCAGTGATAATAGGATAATATTTTCAAAAAACTGAGAGAAAATAGCTGTCAACCTAGGACCAGAGGAACGTTTTATAATCATTAACTTGTATGTAGCTATTAAGTGGACTAAAAATGTTACATGGAAATGGGCAGAATTATAAGGAGAAATAAAACCACATAATTTTAGGACATTTAACTCACATCTCTCAGTAACCTTTAGATGAAGCAGTAATGATGTAGAAGCTGAAAAAACATGACTAACAAGCTTAATTTTAAAATTGAGTATAGAACTTTAAACCCCAAAATGAGAGAATCCACATTTTTTCCAAGCATTCATGAACTGTTTATAAAAATTAGTCACAAAATAAGTCTAATCAAATATCCAATAATTGATATGAAAAACACATGAACTGAGTACAAAGCAATTAAAGTAAACTCAATAATCAAAAGAATAGATAAAAGACATTAGAGAAGACCCAAATAAATGGTGAGATCATCTTTGGTCATGTATAGAAAGTACAAATCCCAGGAAATTACCAAAAGTATTTTTCTTGGAACTTGAAAAGCCCATTCTAAAGTGTATATGCAAGAGAAAATGGCTAAGATTCACCAAGAAAATTTTGAAGAAGAATAAAATGAAGGAGGATGGGTTGGGGTGGGCTGCTTATCCTATCATCTTTATAACAAGATGCATTATAGCATTATTTTAATTTAGACAATGGTATTGGCATAGTGATAGCCAAATAAAACAATAGAACTAAGGAAAGTCACAAAGCAAATCTAATATGGAAACTTGACAGATGATAAATGAGTGTAACAGATCAGTGTGAAAAGGACTGATTATTTATTAAATGGTGCTAAAACAATTATCAATCCATGTGAGAAAAAAATACATAGACCTTTCACATCATTGCAAAAAGTTAAACCACTTATAATAAAGATATGAATGCCCAAAAGCAAACCTTTAACATTTTTAGAAAATGGAATAGAAAAGTATTTTTATAGCCTTGGAGTAGGGAAACATTTCTTTAACCTATATCAAATCCATAAAAAAGGAATTGATACATATAAATATATTAAGATCAAATCTTTTTTCATAACAAAAACACCATAAATAAAAGACATGATACCAACCAGAAAAAGATATTTGTAGTACCTAAAACCACAAAGATTATGTAACAAAAGTAACAAATCCTATAAATAAATAAGAAACAAACAACCCATGGAAAATATTTTTGAATAAATAAATCATAGAAAACAAAATAAAATGGCCAATCAACATAAAATAAACCCAAAATGCAAATTAAAACAAGATACCATTGCACACAAATAAGATAGGTAAAGAACCCTGATTTACCATTGGTGCAGGTGAGGTGTAAGTTAGTTCAATTTGGATTTGTGGTAGTGACTTGGCAATATCTAGAAATTTGACGATGCCTATATCTTATGACCCAACAATTTGACCTCTAGGAATATGCCTTAATAAGACTTTAAAACATGTGCACAGCGAGTCATAAACAAGAATATCCACTGTTAACACTGTAATTGCAAAATAAAAAATCATTTTTGAAAACAAATTCTCTTCAACAGGAGAATGCATAAATTAACTGTTATATATCCCCCCACCACCACTTTTTTTTGAGACAGGGTCTTGCTCTGTTGCCCAGGCTGAAGTGCAGTGGTGCAATCATGGCTCACCACTGTCTCAATCTCCCAGGTTCACATGATCCTCCCACCTCAGCCTCCTGAGTAGCTGGAACAACAGGCACATGCCACCACACCCAGCTAATTTTTGTATGTTTTTGTAGAGACAGGGTTTTGCCATGTTGCCCAGGCTTGAACTCCTAGGCTCAAGCAATCCTCCCGCCTTGGCCTCCCAAAGTGCTGGGATTACAGGTGTTAGCCACTGTATCTGGCCAATGCTGTATATTCCTAATAGTGAAATTCAGTACAGCAAACATTAATGAATGGTATCTGTGTACTATTATAAATAAATCTCAAAAACGATGTTGAGCAGAAATGATAGGATACTATCTGTATAAAAATTAAAATATGATGTGTTGGTTATGGATATATACATATTTTCCAAGTATGAAAACAGGCTTAGGCATAAAAAATACCAAATTCAGGATAGTACATATCTCTGGGGAAGATGGGAGGGGTAGGGGAATTTGATTAAGAAACAAAACACAGGGGACTTCAATGCAATATAGTGTTCTCCTTCTTAAAAAGTAAAAAAAGCAATTATTACAAAATATTTAAATTTAGCACAGCTAGGAATGGATAAATGGGCATTTTATTATTTTCTATGTTATTATGCAATTTAAATGTTTATAATTTTAAAAATCATAGAATTGCACAGAATTACTGACATTTGTTCAAATTCATACAGAAATGAAAATTTAAAAATCATTACCAAACATTTTTTGGAAAATGATTCTACATTGTTAGTAGAGCCAGAATTCTACCCATACTCCTAAGCTGGAGCCACTCCTCAAATTTCAAACCCTCTCTCCTTTCCTTTTCTGATCTTACCCTGAGGGTTCATCACGTTCTTCTCTGTGCTAGCACAGTACATTGTTTAAGGCACCACCTTGGCATTTTGTGTTTAAAACTAAATTGCAGTTAGTTGTACCTGTGTTTCCTCACCCAGGGACTAAGCTCCTGGGGGCACTATACCTGGCGTATGAAAATACAGAGGGAGAGTGGCTAGGGCGTGAGCCGGTTCTGTTTCACCAGTAAGCACCCTTTTATAGGCTTCTGATATGTTTCTTCTCAACCTCCTAACTAACTCTTGGGATGACTTACCAGAAACTAATCACCAAGTTCCATAAATACTTATTCTTGCAAAATAATCAATTTCCAAAGAATGTAAGAGAATCAAAGATTGTGTTCCAGCCTTTCTCATGAATCAACAGGAGGGGCAGAATTGTTACAAACAGTATTTGTGGGAAGAAATAAACAATCCATAGTTTATTTGTTTCACTTGAGGATTTTTCAAGCCCTCAGAAGAGGGAAAGGAATCTTGCTGATGTGGACTGAGTCTACCCCAGTGGTATAGTCATGGGCTGGATTTCATTGCTTAGCCATAATTAAGTCAGTTCTCAAATTAGGTCCCATTCTAGAAATGACTGCAGAGATAATTCTACATTAAACTTCTGGGTTCATATATGTCTAATAGTGCAATAAATATAAACATACTAAATAGCACGGTGCATAGAAATTGTACAGTAAATCAATATAAATTGAATTACGTAATATTGGAATGGGAGTATAAATGAGAGAACCATCTTGTTCAACCTTTAAATATATTATCAAGTGGCTTTTCTAATTGAGAGCACTTTATGAAAAACAGTGTAAGGGAACATAAAGTAATAGATATTATAATATTACTTTGAAAGTGTTTTGTCCTTTTCAACATGAGGAGGTCAGTGTCCCCAAGCAGCCTGCAGCCTCTCCCACGTTTCCCCCTCGCCTCCCATGGCAACACGGGTTAGCCAGACACTGAGCTTTTTGTGATGTGTGTGTGAGGACAGAGAGAAGGGGAGCAAAGCTTCAGGGAGGTCTTGAGGTGGAAAAATTTGTGACGCACACGATTTGGTGACTGAAGAAGAATTCTTTCTTGAGGGTTGTATAACACAATAGTCATGGTCACCCTATGTGCATTTAAAAATTCCTAGTTGGTCTCGAGCCCTTAATGCACACCAAAACCCTTTAAGAGGCTTCTCAAGCTACTTGTTCACGGAAAGATTATGAGACGAAGCCAACCTGTGTGGGTTTGGTCCTTCTGTTTCAGAACCTGACTAGCAAAGAGCCTGGGAGAAGTGCATAAACTTATTGAACATGTAACTCATAAACTAAAAGATTCAAATTCTGTACACAGAATTCTGTATGCAGTCATGAAGAAATCCCTTCTCATTTATGATCATATGTTTGCCTTAAGGAGTCTGAGTTTGCCCTCTTCACTGCCTTGGGTGCCCCACTGTCTTCCTGAGGTAGGCACAGTCCTCCTGCAAGTTTCTCCCTGAGAGAAGAGCACCTCCATCCTCCAACAGAATTGATGAGGACTGAAATGCTGTTGCCCTTATCTTAGAAAATGCCTCCTTCATAGCTTTCCTGGCATAGCTAAATGTGAGATGGGGCTAAGCCTGTGAGATCAGGCTAATGGCCTGATATGCATGCCACACCTGATACTTCAGAAGGAAGCCAGCCAGGGAAGTGTTTTTCTCCCCACCTAGTAATAAAGCTAAAATTCTCTCCCTCGTCAAAGTCTAGTTAACACATTAGCAGCACCCGTCCCCTTTTCTGGTCTCGGGTCATTATCTTCCATATGAAAGAGAGGGCTTGATAATAACATATCTAAAAGGGGTTTTTAATTGCTCCTTACAATGAATGCTGAATCTAACGCTTTAAAAACAACTGAGTGGGATGCCACTTAAAAGCACATCCTCCAGGTTTCTCACCACTTCTCTCAGTACCATGGCACTCCTAGCCAGGGGAGAGTTGCTCATTTCTGCAAAGATTAGAAGCAGGTCCAACAGAACTTCTTCAGCAGAATCTGAGAACGCTCATTTGTGAACAAACTGTTTGCTTTCCAATGTCCCGTCACTTACTGGACTTTTGCCAGCCCCGGGAAACACCGTACTGAAACATTCACATTTATGAAATTCATAATTAAGAGGGGACTGTGGCTCTAGCAACATTAGGTCAGAGAGCATTGACTTTAAATAAGATCAAAAATCAAACTGGAGAGTTTACAGTATCCCATTGTGGCCATGCCTTTTCGTTTTGGAACTGAGATTGGATCAATTGTTACAAAAGGCTGCATGTTTTAGTCTTCCCTGGTCTTTCCCTCTTGGGTGACTTGGGTTTCTGCAATAGAGTACTTAGTGAAAGAAAAGCAGAGCCCAACTCAGGACTTCTTAAGTGAGTGAACAGAATCCAATGAGAAGCCCTTAAATGTGTGTCAAAGTGAAGATCTACCAAAGAGCGAAGGCACCTACTGAAGGCTATTACCTCATAAGGTTCAAAGGGAGGGTAGGGGGTGCCCACAGTGTGCGATCACTACTCCCCACAGGACAGCAGGCTTGATCAATGGCTGAACATATAAGCATTTCCCAACCATACCACTCAGCCAGCCGCCTTTGTGTCAGAAGCCAAAGCATCCTTAAGCTACATCTTGACATCAGGGTACTCCCTGGAGCATAAAGAAATGAAGGAATTTACAGCATGGAGTTTCCTAAGCCTTAAAGAGTTAATGCAGCAAAGGAAATGCCTAAGTTAACCTTAGAATTGTATTCACTAGCTAGATTTACTTGATTTTATTTTTACAGAAATTTAACAAAAGAAGCAATCTGTAAATGCAATGAAAACAACCTCCTCCATATGTCTCACTACTGGCATGAGCACAGAGCCACACCACCCCATCGTACCTCCACGTGTCAGTTTACTGGCTCAGAATCCCTATCAGAAACACTCAGACTTCTAGCTGTTCCAAGAAAGCCGTAGGGCTTTCAATAATAAGCTGTGAAACGAGCTTAAGAATCACTGATTCTTAAGGGCAAATGTATAACCCTCACCGGAAGTGCTATGGACTGAACTGTGTCCCCCTAAGTTCATATGTTGAAGTTCTAACCGCAAAAGTAACTATATTTGAAGATAGGGCTTTTAGGAGGTAATTAAGGCTAAATAAGATCTTAAGCATGGGGTCCTAATCCAACAGGACTGCAGGATTCATGAGAGGGGAAGAGAAAGAGATCTCTTCCTCTCTTCACATGCATGAACTGAGAAAAGACCATGTGAGCACACAGCAAGAAGGCAGCCGCCTGCAAGCCAGGAAGAGAACCCTACCCAGCCCCTAACCATGCTGACACCCTGATCTTGGACTTCCAGTCTCCAGAACCGTGAGAAAATGAATGTTTGCTGTTTAAGCCACCCAGTCTACAGTATCTTGTTATAGCAGCCTGAGCCGACTAAGACAGAAAGAAAAATGTATTTTAGTTAATGCCATATGTGTAGGTGTACACATATGAATTTTAAAATTAACCAGGGTGATGGAGTGAGCTGCTTCACTCAGGCATCTGAGAGTTACTCTTGCCAAGTTTTATCTCAATACACAGAGATCTGAGACTGTATCCAAACCATCTGAAAGAGGGTGTGCCTATGGAATAGGTTTTTATATAGCTTATGCTGTAAAGCCTGTTCCCAGCATCTATTTTTTTAAAAGAAGTTCACTGTAAGCTTATGAACTCATCGTGATAAACTTAGACTTGAACATTCACAGCAAATAATAACTGGAAGGTTAAACTATGACATCATGAGGTCCCATCCAGCTCTGGATTTTGATGGACTTTTTTTGACCAGTACTTCCTTAGTTTGCCAGGATGGAAGACCTAAAAATGAACTGCATTTTGCAGGGAATTATACCTAATTAAAGTTTAATGACTAGATTACATTCCTGTCTGATATGATTTGGTTCTGTGTCCCCACCCAAATCTCTCTCGAATTGTAATCCCCACGTGTTGAGGGGGAACCTGGTGGAAGCTGGTTTGATCATGGGGGTGGTTCCCCCTATGCTGTTCTCGTGATAGTCAGTGAGTTCTCATGAGATCTAATGGTTTACAAGCGGCAGTTTCCCCAGTGCTTTCTCTCCTGCAGCCATATAAGACATGACTTTCTTCTCCTTTGCCTTCTGCCATGATTGTAAGTTTCCTGAGGCCTCCTCAGCCACGTGGAATGGTTAGTCAATTAAACTTCCTTTCTTTATAAATCAATCAGTCTCAGGTAGTATCTTTACAGCAGTGTGAGAACAGACTAATACACTGTCCTACAGTAACATAGAAACATATATGCTGAACTCTTCAACATAACCTGTGTCTTTCCTTTTAATGTTATCATTAACCCTTTGGGGCACAGTACAACCAAGTGGATCCAGTGAAAGCACACCCTTAATAGAAATGTCTCAGATACAGCTAAAGGCAAGAGCAAGTCTAGAAAACATCCATTTTCTCAGACCACATTGAAAGAGGAGGTCATATTGGCAATTTAGCTATTCAACTGTTAGACTAAACATTAGTGAAATCTATGCCATTGCTTTCTTCATAAAAGGTGAGAGTGGTAATATCAACATCTAGCATTCAGTCACATCAATCCTAATACGTCCTATTCTAGTTAGGAGAGTGCAAAATAAGTCAAATGACCTTCCTGAGTTCTGCCATTTTATAACATGAAATAAAAAATCTAGGTAATGCTAAGTTAATATGTTCTGAATTATTCTAGAATCCAGAAGCCAAAATAGAATAATAACACATTCCTTACCATTACCTCATAGTTGTCTTAAATGTCATAAATAAATTTGTCTGTGTTTGAATATACAACTACAGTCAGCCCTTTGTATCAGTGGGCTCCATATCTATGAATTTAATCAACCACGGATTGAAAACATTTGGACAAAAAAAGGATGGTTGCATCTGTGTTGAACATGTACAGACTTTCTCATGTCATTATTCCCTAAATAATATAGTATGTCAACTGTTTACATAGTATTTACATTGTATTAGGTATTATAAGTAATCTAGAAATGATTTAAAGTATATGGTAGGATGTGCATAAATTATATGCAAATACTACACCAGTTTATAGCAGGGACTTGAGTATCTGTGAATTTTGGTATCAGGAGTCCCAGAACTAATCCCCTGCAGATACTAAGGGATGACTGTATGTAGTTTAAAAATGGGTATATGCATGTTCAAACACAAGCTCTGATTTTTTTTTTTTTTGAGACGGAGTCTCACGCTGTCGCCCAGGCTGGAGTGCAGTGGCCGGATCTCAGCTCACTGCAAGCTCCGCCTCCCGGGTTTGCGCCATTCTCCTGCCTCAGCCTCCCGAGTCGCAGGGACTACAGGCGCCCGCCACCTCGCCCGGCTATTTTTTGTATTTTTTAGTAGAGACGGGGTTTCACCGTGTTAGCCAGGATGGTCTCGATCTCCTGACCTCGTGATCCGCCCGTCTCGGCCTCCCAAAGTGCTGGGATTACAGGCTTGAGCCACCGCGCCCGGCGTACAAGCTCTGATAATGGCAAGTATAGAATAAATAGATTTCAATTCAACATTTATTAACTATCCATTATGTGTCAGGGAATATATAGTGGCCCTGAGAATATTACTTAAAGTAAGAGAATGAATTATTTTATTTTTCATTTGATTATCCCAAAATCTATGTGCCAGTATTTCTATCAAAAAATTAAATCAAAAATGATGACTGACATCTCAAAAGCTTCCAGACATTAACTTTCTGAGTTGAATATATCCACAACACAGGATTGAAAAACATCAGAACCTGCCCCTTCTCCTCCTTATTTCAAACGAAAAAAAAAAAAAAAAAAAAAGAAGAAGAAGAAGATTTAGGGACAACTTCGTCATTATATAAGCACTCTCTTGGCCTTTGCATATCAGGCTTAGTATAAGGCTGTAAGTAGAGGTGAAAACACATTTCTCCTGCTGATCCTGAACATCTAATGATTTTGCTCATTCTTTATTCTATTCCTGAAATTCTTTCAGGAAACATTTTGCCAAATTCTTTCTTTCTTTTTTTTTTTTTTTCCTGTTACGGGGTCTCACTCTGGTGCCCAGGCTGGAGTGCAGTGGTGCAATCTCAGCTCACTGCAACCTCTGCCTCCCCAGCTCAAGTGATCGTCCCACCTCAGCCTCCCAATTAGCTGGGACTACAGGTGGGTGCCACCACACCCAGCTAAATTTTTGTATTTTTGGTAGAGATGGGATTTTGCCATGTTGCCCAGGCTGGTCTCAAAATCCCGAGCTCATGCAATTTGCCTGCGTTGGCCTCCCAAAGTGCCAGGATTACAGGTGTAAGACAATGTGCCCAGCCTCACCAAATTCTTGAATATTCCATTTTATTTCCATATATATTAAAATTAACTTCTTTTGCCAAAATAATTCAATTGCATTCCATTTTTATACTTACTATGAGAACTTCCTATGCCTATAAGATAATTTTCCTGTCATTATTGTTCTATGTATTCAGTGGAGATTGAGATGGGCCATGTAATTATCTCTCCTCAGTTCCTAACAATTCTGTGGCAGTTGCCATAATAAAAATTATTTCCCAGGGATACCAGGGATGCTACACTATATTTTGGAAGCATAATAAAGTCCCAAAATGAAGAATAATCTGTTACTATGCAGTGTACGCCTAAAAATGTAATTCCAGATTAAAATTTTCAAATGTCAATACACCTCTATAGAAAGTTAACACCACATTTAGTTTCTTGACTTGAGGGTTTATCCCATACCCTAATGCCAAACCTTTCTCTCTTCTAGTTACTTTTTGTAACTATGATCAAACCATTTAGCTAAATTATTAACTTACTTTCTCTACTTATAAAATCTGGATAACAATCATATTTGTTTGTTATTTGCTATATGTCATATGTCTACTTGTGAGTTTCGTGGTATATTCTGCTTTAAAATAAATAACCACCCAATTTCCCCTTCCATTAAGGCAAGACTTAAAATCAGTTTTTAAAACCTGAATAAACCTGCAACTTGAATTTCTTAGGATAAGTTAACATATGAAAGCTGTTACTGAAATTTTTGACAGGACTTTTAATCATTACAGATTCGTGTGATGAGTTTTACGAATGGCATTAAATAAAAGAAATATTCTTCCCTTTCTTTTAAGCCCTTGCCTTAAACTTTCCAATCTGATTAATACAGTATTTATCTCAGAGTTTTTATTCCACTGAGTGGGGTATGGGAGCAATGGAGGGAGAGTGGGGGAAGTTAAAAAGCACAATAAGGCAAAGAAATTCCTACTTTCCATGGGAATATTCCCTACAAGGGCCAAGAGAATATTGAATACTAAGTATTTTCACTGGGGATGAGACGCAAGAGTTTGCACTTAAATTAACTTTGGAGTAGAGATGCCAAAGCAAATAAATCACTGCAAGTGGAATACTTTGAAAGGTAAATGGGTCTTAACAATATTTGTGTAGGTTAAATTTTCTAATCGGAACTATTCATTACTGTCAGATATAATAAGGGCATGTGTCCATCAGGATCTGGAGATCTCCTCCAGGTAGCTGATTCATTATTTTTAGGCCATTGCGTAGCACAGCAGACACCCTCCACAGATGTTACTGAATGAAGAAGGGAAAACAAAAGGTTAAGCATGCAATGCTTTACCTAAACTAAAACGGTATTCATTTGAGTGAGAAGTAAAATCCTCAAAGTCCTTAGATTACTTCAATCCTTACACACTTTTCATCAATAAGAATTCCAGAAAAATGAGCAAACTTGAATTCCCATCTGACTTAGCTACTAAAGCCATTAACAGAATAAAATGCAGAACAAACTTCTCTGTCCTAGGATCCCCTGTACCCAGCCAAGTGAATCCTCAAAAGTTGCTATTTCACTTTGTTTTGTCATTGCGGTATGACTTACATCCCTCAAACCATCTATAAAGAATTATAAGACATGAACAGCACTTTTACAAGTTACATAGTCTCCATAGTGACTCCATTCTGGGGTTTCCCCCCACCCCTTACAGTAATCTTTTGTAATCAAAGTAAAAAGACTTCAGTCATCTTTTGACTGGGGATTGGAGTCACATTTATGGATAGATAAAAAATGACCTATTTGTTTTCCTAAAATTCCACTGGACATAAATTTCTGATCATAGATCACCAAGGGCCTCTTTAGTCTGTAACCACACCTTGAATATACATCAAGTCAGTCAGGCATTGGTCAAAGAAAAGTCACCTAAGTGGATTTACCCATATATCCAGGTTCTGTTAAGAAAATGGCAATCCCCAAATTCCAAGTTAATGGGATAGTGGCCCCTGTAAAGTTAAGTGATAACCACATGAGAAGAGGCAACCAGAA
Organism: Theropithecus gelada; assembly: GCF_003255815.1. NCBI lineage: Eukaryota > Metazoa > Chordata > Mammalia > Primates > Cercopithecidae > Theropithecus > Theropithecus gelada. The sequence goes on along the minus strand of NC_037679.1, from coordinate 120,207,925 downwards.
AAAAGGGAAACAAAAGAGTGGAACATGGAAAGTTGTAGATGGCATGGGTGCCTCCCTCAGCTTGACTTCTGCCTACATCCCGGGGCTAGTGTGACTCAGCAGCCCCAGCGATGGGCTTGGATTGCTTTGGTTTGGTGGGGCTCCTGAACAGGGAAAACTGATATAACCCAGCAGGATATACCAGCCCTGAATCACTGCATATCCCAAAGGAAAAATGACCTTGAGGAGGCCACTCTCCTCCCAGTTCCTTTTTATAAACCTCCAGAAAGATTCAGAAAGTACTGGACCAATCAAATACCACTGCGATTGCTAAATAGTGACTTGGCTGAGAACAGAGAAAGGTGAGACAGCCAAACTGATATTTTCTTCAGGGTTCAAACTAGTCTTGGAAATGTAGCAAGTCAAAAATGATAGTTTTGCAAGTCTAGAGATGAAATAAAGCCACCTTTCCTCTGAAGAGTGACACCACCAGTGACTGCTTCCCAAGCAGCTGATAAGTAAAGCTAACTCATTGAACCATGCCATTTGTTGGCACTATTTTAAGTGCTTTACATGTATTAATTTATTTCATCCTCAAAGCAACCCGAAAAGGTAGGAATTATTATCATTCTGATTTGGTTAGTAAAGAAATGGAAACCTAGAGAAGTCAAGTAACTTGTCCAAAATTATTCGGCACACAAGTTAGGTGTGGCGGCGCACGCTGGTAATTCCAGCCACTTAGGAGGCTGAAGCACAAGAATCTCTTGAACCTGGGAGGGGGAGGTTGCAGTGAGCCAAAATCATGCCACAGCACTCCAGTCTGGATGACAGAACAAGTCTCTGTCTCCAAAAAAAGCCCCAAAACCCAAAGTTATTCGGCACACAGTGGCTGAGCTAGGGCTCAACACCAGGTGTGGTGCGTACACATCTGCACTTCGCCATCTGCCTCGCTTCTTTTCCCTTCCCTGAAAGCTTGGAAGAGTGCCCCGTGACCAACCACAGACAGTGTGGTGGGGACAAGCAGACCGTGGTGTCTGTGTGAGACAGTGACACATTGCCCAAATTCTGGCCCTGCTAGGATGACAGTTGCTCCTGGCCTGGCTTCTCAGAGACCCTCCTCACTAGTCTCGGGACATCTCTACTAGCTGCTCTGCTCTACATAGCTTCTCAGCTGAAAGAAAATCTAAGATGACAGATTTCATGAGGGCTATGTACTGAGAGCAAACTTCAAATGAATCCTAGATGATAAAAAAGAAAACCAGAAAGAGCAGAGACCTGGCTGTATATAATGCCCTTTGTGCAACACCCAGGGAGCTTCCAGGGCAATTAGGAACATCATTTCCCCCAGGAGATTTAGTTCATAACTTTTCTGGGTTGCACGGTTCGTATGTTCATGCCTTAAACCTTAAAATAGGTTTTTTCTCTTTCTAATTTACCTCTTTGGTGCTAAGCTTTTTGAAGTTGCAATAAAGAAAGGATGGGGAACACATTCGCAAATGATATTTAAAAACATTGAATGAAAGAGCTTCATTCTTTGTTTTAATTCCCCTGGCATTAAAGGCCAGACATTTTTCCCCCTGGGTATGTGGATAGTCATTGAGGTGTCTGAAATACCCAGTATATCTTACTGAAAAGCTATTTTTAAAATCACTTGATTTAGAAAACTCCAATCATGATAATTTCATGGGAATTCTTAGCACAAAAATTAAAGTTTTAAATTACTATGCAAAAATTTGTGTATTCAAATAATCTTAATTAGGAAATACCTCCATCAATGCATATATATCAGGTCTCTCTAATGTCTGTCCGTGATACAAAATTATTTTGAGGGCTGTTTTGTGAGTTATAGTTCCTGTGGTCAGTAATAGCAGTAAGGATGCAATATGAGACTAGGAGTCAAAAATGTCATTTCTAGTCTTTCCTGATTCGACCACATTCAATCTCTGGGCTTGAGAATGTCATCTAACTTCTCTTAGCCTATTTCCTCACATCCGAAAGGAATAACAATTCCCACTTCAAAGTGTTGTTTCATGGGTTAAATGAAATAACGCATGTGAAAGAGTTTAATAAGCTACAAGACACTGTAATATAACATAATATTAAAGTTACAAACCAAATGTGGTGGCAGCGTGGTTCAATGAGGAAAATGCAGATATAGTCTAGCATAAAAAGCAATCAGCATGGCTGAATGCTTTACTCACTCATGACCCTGGGTGAGTCTGGCGTGGGTTCTCTCATTTGAGAAATGAGAATGATTAAAACGATCCCATCAGGATGATGTGGGGATTAGAAATTATACATGTAAGGCCTCTAGCAGGGCGTGCACACAGTAGGTATTCAATAAGTGGCACCCGTTTTACATTAAAGAATTCATTTAACCAAGCCAAGTATGCTATACGTTTCAACACTCACAACAGCTGAGTACTGTTCTACTTAGAACAGTACATCCATCAGGGGAGTCCCAAATATACTTCTGCCATGGCCAGCGCCCTGAGTTTATCCCACTTTGGACTCCAGTGGATTAAGGCTGTGCTTGCTGTATTCGCATTTCCTGCCTTAGCCCATCATTTCATGAAACTTACTAACGGAGCTTCAGTTTAAAACATAAAATGAATGCTACTCAATGTGGCAACTCCAAGTACAGGCTTTCTCCTCTCCTGCTTTTACTAGATGAACTTAATTCACTTTTTGCCACTTGCTTAAGGACAGGGGTGGGGTCTGGTAATAGGATAAGGAAAAAGCCCGAATGAATCTGCTGTTGTTATTGAGGTTGTTCAGTCTGACCAAAATAAGCAGCTTTTGAAATGAACTCCCCCGCTCCAGAGCGTCAGAGTCAGGCCCCGTGCAGGCTCTGGGAGCGGCGAGCAGGAGAGGGGCAGGAGTTCTATCGCGTCCAGCCGTGCCCCGCCCGGGAAAACCCAGTGCCCCACGCATCAGTCACCAAGCAGAGCGCGAGTTAGAGGAGTGAACCCGGGGAAGGGCACATGCAGCTGGGTTAGTCTCAACTCGACCATGCGACTTCGCATTCCTGTTTGGCAAACGCGCTTAGGCAAAACAGACTCGATGCTTACAATGATCCCAGCCCAAAATGGAGTGTCCCTGACTAGCAGGGAGGAGCTGATGCTCGCCATGAGGAAGCCCACCACGGTCACGGCGATGCCCAGGGCCAGCTGCAGCAGGGCGAGCAGCAGCGGGAACCGGCAGCCGCAGCAGGTCCGGGGCTCCTCCTCCCCGCACTCCTTGGGGGCCCCCGTGCCCTTCTTCGGCTCCATGTCGTCGGGCCCAGCGGCGTCCGCGGCCGGCGGCCCCCCCTGCCTCTGCTGACCGCGGGGCTGCTTGTTCTTGCCCATGGCGCTGCGAGGCTGGGTGGGTGGGTGCGTGTGCGGCGCCCTGGGCCCTGGAGCGCGGCGCACGGCTGGCTCGGCCTGCCCTGGTATTCGAATTATGGAGGCTGAACAAATATGGAAAACATTTGGAGCCGACTCACCGAGCCTCCAAAGGCCACGGGGAGCCCGCAGCAGAGGGGGATTCGAGGGGGGTCGCCAACTGCCAACGCGCCGGGACGCAGCGCCTGCTGGGCCCCAGGCAGGGTTTGCAGGTCGCCCGCGGGAACCGGCGCGGGTCCCTTGGCCGCCAGGCTGCGAGTGCGCGCGTGTGAGAGTGCGGGGTGTCTGTTTTCCTCACTCAAAACTCCAGGATTGTTTTGGTTTTGCTTTCTGTGAGGTGCAGTGCAACGTGATGAATGTTGAAATCGTTTGAGCTTAATTAATACACAGTTTAATCCAAAATAGGCATTGCTGGGCTGTAAGCTGCGAAGTCATTTCCAGAAGTTAAGTCGTTGTTACTTTCCTACAGAGGCACAGGCTCTCTTTTCTTTCTGCTCTCTGTAATCCAGCTGACAAACGAATACAGACATTTTTCGCATTTAGGTGTTTTTGAATCTTTCTAAAGATGTTAGAACTCTCTAATTGGGAACTCTCTTTCACATATATTATTAATTATTATTATTTTCCAAACAGGGGCTCACTGTGTTGCCCAGGCTGGAGTGCAGTGTCACCATCCTAGCTCACTGCAGCCTCGGACTCCTCGACTCAATAGCTTCTCTCTCCTCAGTCTCCCAAGTGGCTGGGACTACAGTCAATCGCCAACACACCTGGCTAATTTTTTTTATTTTTTCATAGAGATGGCATCTCATTATGTTGTCCAAGCTGGTCTTGAACTCCTGGTTTCAAGGGATTCTGCTGCTTCAGCTTCCCAAAGTGCTGGGATTACAGACAAGAGCCACCATGCACCTGGCCTCTCACGTGTATTTGTTTTTAAAAGCTCTGTTGGCCGGGCGCGATGGCTCATGCCTGTAAGCCCAGCACTTTGGGAGGCCAAGGTGGGTGGATCACAAGATCAAGAGTTCAAGACCAGCCTGGCCAACATGGTGAAACCCCGTCTCCACTAAAAATACAAAAATTAGCCAGGCATGGTGGCATGCGCCTGCAGTCCCAGCTACTTGGGAGGCTGAGGCAGGAGAATCACTTGAACCCGGGAGGCAGAGGTTGTAGTGAGCCGCCATCACAGCACTGCACTCCAGCCTGGGAGACAAAGCAAGACTCCTAGTTAGTCTTCACTCATCTCCACAACAGTGCTTAGGGGGATTGGATTGTCCATCTTAGAGACAGACACTTTTACTCAGTCAATATTTAAGAGTTATTTTTAAAGCACCTACAATGTGCTAAGATATAAAGATGTTCAAAATAGACTTGGTCCTGGCCCAAAGTCACAGAAGAAATCAATAAAACTGATTATTCTTATTCCCGCATACCTCTACTCAGTAGCACTTAGAGCAAATTTCAGTGAAACCACTAAAAAATGGTCCCATCACTTTGGGGGTATTTATATCTCCTTTGGTATGGTCATTGTAACATTCAGAAAGCTAGATTCAAAAATAAGTGACGTTGCCAAGATGTTAGGATAAAGGCTACTCCTAGGTTGTTCGCTATCAGCAAATTTAAAGAAAGTCCAACTCCCTGCTGTTTGCTTTAGAATTAGAAACTAATCATCATCAGCTCTTTTTGTAAACTGCCAAGTCCCCACAAAAGTAACTTTGAAGACAAAAAGTACGTACTTCACCCTTACTTATTTTATGATCTTCGGTGTTCTCCTTATGCCTTCCTTCTGGACCAGTGAGAAAAATAATGGTTCATGAAACAAATACATTTGCTTAGAAAACAGAATCTAAACCACACATCCCAGTCCCATGCAGAGGCAGCAGAAACAGCACTCACTCTCACCAGAGAAACAGAGTGGCTGAGGCAAGGTTATGGTCAGCTTTGAGGCCATCACACCACAAGGGGTTTCTATTGTGAACAGACAAACAAAACCAGGCATTACACCAAGATACCCACCTGACTTGGGCCTGACTGAGAAGAACCCAAATGACAAAACAAGAAAATGCTTGGTTTTCCCATGTAAATACAGTAAATATTTATAGAAAGTCAACTGACTATCTGGAATCAAGTATGTGTTGTTATTAGCTACCTATTGCTGAGTATTCTGTAACAAACACATGACTGGTGCTTTACATATTTTACTGTCACCCCTTATAACCACCTTATAATTACAGTTTCCACTTTTAATGATGAAAAAATTCGAGTATCAGAATTATTAAGTAATTGGATTAAAGTCACTAACCTACTTATGAATGGGGGTAAGTGGAACCAGATGTGAACTCCAAAGCCAATGGTCTAGAGGATTAACTGTTTTATTAATTATTTCCTGTATGTATATTGCCTATAGGCAAACAAGTGGCTAGACTGTTTAAATTGTGATTTTAAACAATTTAATTATCATGGGTAGCATAGTATCTATAACAGAGTTAATTACAAACTTAGACCTAAAGATGAGTACTATACAAAAATATCTTGATTCATCACCATAATATATATTTAATGGCCAAAGGAGACCATTATTCCATTAGTACTAGTTTATAACTAGATACAAGCTCTATTTGCTGACCATACTGCCAAACTGCCATGTAATTCTAAGTGAAACATTTTTAGCCTTTTCCTCAAAACCTTAAATTATATGTAAGTTTAAATAGTCAAACTAGATAATAGGATATTGCTGTACGTTTGTCTTCTGAGTTTCACAACTAGTGGCTTACAGTTATAAAACAGTTGTACATATATTCTTTTTTAAAAAGCTTACTTTTAATTGCCTCACTGAGACACATTACAAATGAAAGCAATGTAAATGAACAACATCCCAGATGTATTGAAATTCGTCTAGTCTGATTACAACTGCAGACTACAATTTTCAGCCTTTGGTGGTCTAGGGAAACTCACACCTGCTCAGTTTCCCAACGGCATGGTTGAGTCTGTGTTTAAGGAGGCCTGGTCTTTGGTAACACCATGAGTTGATAGTGACGAGGATGTCATTTTCACTTAATTGATATCGGAAAGTAAAAACAAAGAAAAGTTACTGTCAAATAGTGATAGAGAGTAATCAAGGCTAAAATAGATCAGACTCTCATTACGGATACAACAAATAAAACTTCCTTTTACACGTACCTTCCACTGAGAAAAAATCATCACGTCTAGCTCATCACAGAGTTTAACAGAAATGAACCAGGTTTTTCAGTATTCATAAATTATGATGTCACCATTTTATAGGTTAAGCAATAACCTCTTCAGATATTTATATTACCGGGAAAAAAGGCACAGTAGGAACAAAGTGTTTTCGGATACTCTTGGCTGCTTCCATAATTCAAAACTGACAAAGATTGTAAATTAGAAATTGCAGAAGAGTAGTTAATATATGGTTTAGATTATTTTGATCCTCTTGGGGGAGAAAACAAAATCAAGCCAGTATCTCTATCTTTGCAGTCCATCTCAAACTTAACATTATTTTCAATTATTTATGCATCAGAGGTTCAGAACAGGGAAGATGATAACTCTTTAAAACTAGTGTGATTAACAAAATGTCCTTAGGAAACCCAAGGAGAAATAATTTTTAAACCAACATATTCTCAAACACATGATCTTACATTCCCCAAGAACAAAAAGGGATGGAAAAAAATTATTACATTTCCAAGGTTTATATCAAGCCTTTTTTTCATATGTAACTAAATATATCTAAAGTATTCAATTAGATTCGATTTAAAGAAGTATCAAATACTCTGCTGAAAACAATTAGGAATTCATTTGTGATATGCAGGACTGCTGCCCCCATATGCCTTGCTGGCCTCCAAACCTAAAATGACTCTAGGGATATTGCTGACCTCTGTGTGTGTATTTGTGTGTGAGTGTGTGTAGAACAAATTAAAGCAACTCCTATTTTTTTATTTTCTTTATTTCTATGTCATTAATTCTAAATGTGTCTTTGGGCTCAATTTTTTCTCAGCAGAATTGACCCATTTATAATTTTTGCTTGGCAGTTTGTATTTTCAAGTTAAATATCATATGGACAATGCAATCTTTATGGTCAACAAAGGGCTTATGACTTTCTCATTCTCTCTCTCTCTTTTTTCCCCTGGAGATGGGGTCTCACTATGTTGCCCAGGCTGGACTCAAACCTGTGCTCAAACAATCCTCCCAGCTCAGCTTCCTGAGCAGCTAGGACTATAGACACATGTCACCACACCTGGCTTAACTTTTTCATTCTCTGGAGAACTATAGAAATGATAAATCTCAATCATTTAATCATGCATTTCACCTATTTTTAAGGTGCTATTTATAATACCAAATTTTTCTACATGTAATTTTGGTTTTTCCACTGTATATGATACTGTAGAAATAACTAACTGTATTTTAATTGAGAAACACAGGAGAAGAATGGATAAACAAATTGTGGCATATCCATACAGTGGAATACCACTTGCTAATAAGAAAAGGGGTGAACTATTGATGCAGGCAATGACTTGGATAAATCTCATTAACAGTGTGCTGAGTGAAAGAAACCAGACACAAAATAATACGTACTGCATAATTCCATTTATATAAAAATTTTAGAAGGCAAAATTTTAGAAGGTGTAATTTAAAAAGTGATTGTGGAGTTGGGATGAGAGAATTGTCTCGAAAAGAGTAAGAGGTGACTTTCTGGGTGATGGAAGTAAGTCTTCTGTATCTTAGGGGGTGACCACATGGGTGTTAGTTGTCAAAAGTCACTGAACAACACTTATGATCTGTGCATGTTATTGTATATAAGGACATCTCAATTTTTTAAAGTAAAATAGAAGAGAAATACAGGGAGTCACTGGATGTCCCTCAGTAACTAACAATAGAACAAGTAGGAGGTTTTTTGTAAATTTAAGTTATCTCACCAAACACTCCTAATGCCTCTACTGCCATTCTAGATCCTCTGCATTAATTATCTATTGCTACAATAACAAATCACCCCAACATTTAGTGGTTTGAAACAATAATTATTATTTCATGGTTTCTGTGGGTCAAATATTCAAACAGCACACAGCAGGGATGGTTTGTTTCTTCCTGTTATCTCTTGACTCTCTGCTGAAAGACTTAAAGACTGGAGGCCTGCGATCAGGAGGATCCCGTCTTAGTTGAAGCAGGAAGATCTGCTTCCCAGGCGGCTAGTGCATCTTGTTTCCTTTCCAGATGGCCTATCCACAGGGCTGCTTGAGTATCCTCACAACATGGTGGCTGACTTTAGAATAACTGATTCCGAGATTGAGAAAACAAGGTAAATGCAATTCTTTGCATGATACAGCCCCAGAAGTCACTTAGCAACACTTGAGTTTTCAGCTCTTTAAAATCAAGTCACAAAGCCCAGCCCACATGCAAGGGGAGAATAAGATCCATTTATTGAAAGGAAGCACACCAAAAAATCAAAGGGTATTAAAGGTATATTTTTAAATCATCATATCCTCCTTCTCAAGTTTCTTCACGGATTGTTCTTCTTTTGCTGATCTCCTAAACATTGGTAAACCTCATGATTCCTTTCTTCAGCCTCTTTCTTCTTACACTACATGTTCCATGGCTTCACTGAAGACTCCCAAATCTATCTATCTTAGGAGACCAGACTTCTCTCCTTAGCTCTAGGTCTGCAAATGCAAATACCTATCCACATCTCCATATAAAAGTTCCAAAAGTGCCTCAAATTCACTCTGTCCTTGATCTCCACAGAGAAATCACATGAAATAAATATAAGGTATCCACAGACTTTAATGACAAGGCGGTCATTGGTTACCTTTTCCAGAGCAATCTGGCAGTTTCAAGATTTTGAAGAGTTTAAGAATGAATAGGAGGTGAAAAAGGAGGAGAGTACAGGTAAAGGAATCTATCGAGACACTTAGCTGTGAAGGGAAGGAAAGAGAAAAAGCTGCAGCTAAAGGGACAATATAAAGTCAAGGAATGGTTTGCCTTTTTTTTTTTTTTTTTAATGGAAGACACTTGAGTATGCCTGTGTGCTGAGGTAGAAAGTGATAGAGATGCCTGAGGGAGGGGACATTTGATCAGACAAGTTCCTTGAGGTGGGAGAGTCTGAGAGGAAAGTTCTTCACAGGCTGAGGTGGGAGGAAAGAATGTAAGACTATATAGAATGCAGTTGAGTTTGCAGGGTGGGAGAAAGACAGCTGAGAGTTCCTAGATACGTACATATGAAGGTAGGATCAGTATTTTTCTTCTCAATGACGCAGTTTTGGGATATAGAGACATTCTGCTTTCATATCCTATCCCACAGCACATTTTATTGCTATATCTTGAAAGCACAGGTTTTAATAAGACATTTTTGAACAATTCCTCTAAAATAGGCAAAAACATATTTTCTGTAAATTATAATTACAGTGACAACTTATTTACAGAAAGGTTTATGTATCTTTATAGGCTACAAAGTACTCTTACTTATTATTTCTTTAAATCTGACCAAAACCATGTGAAGTTGGAATTTCTTCAGAGTGGCTAAGTAACCTTTTCAGGTTACATTAAAAAAAAAAAAATCCTAGATCTTCTTGCTCTAAGTTCAGTGCCCTTTCCACTTACATTTTATCTTAGCCGAATGACTTAGATGTTTTATTGTACAAAAAAATTGCATGAGTACATTGCACATATAGACAATCAGACAGGTTAAGAGAATACAGTGCTGTGTGGACAGACATCCCTGCCACATACCAGGTTAGTGAGAACAAAGGCTGTCTAGAGTCCTGACCGTAAGTCCCATGAGTGTAGAAACAATGCTTCCTCAATCACCATTGGTCCCACGGTGCCTAGCACAGTGCAAAGGTCGTAATATGGCTTTAATAAATATTTATAAATTCTAAATAGTCATGGTGTGATCTGGATTCAGATATTTCTGATACAAACAACATTTCTTTAAAATCCTTGAACAGCATATTTTGTCTGTCCATTTTTATTTTGTTTGGAGAGTTGTCTTTAGGAGTAACTCAACCAGGACACAGGGATGAATTATAATTAGGTTTTCTAAGTAATAACATTAAACACCCTGTGTCATATATAAACTATAAGATTTTCATTTTGACCAGTAATCCTCTTCTTTAGTTAGAATAGCTGAGTCATTGTCTGACTCTAAGCCAGACTGACATCTTTGATCATTTGTATAATATGCATGTTTCCATGGACTTACTTCCCTGTATTTGGTTCCATATCTAGTCATTACCACCTTTAAAGACATCTTTGGCCCTATGACAAAGCCTTGTGGGCCATGTTCTTTTTCCCCTACACTTCTATGAATGCTTTCATTTTTATGTGGTTATGAGTACAGATGCTGAGCCCAGACTGCCTGAGTCCCAATCTCAGCTCTAATTCTTACCAGCTGTGTGATTGTGGACACGTTCCTTAACCTCTCTAAGCCTCAGCTTCCTCTCTGCAAAATGTTAATATTACAAATACCTACCTCAGAAGGTTGCTATGAACTATAAGTACAATAGTTGATGCAAACATGGAGAACATTTCCTGATGTGGGTAAATAATCAGTCATTGTTAGCCAGTATCCCAGCCCTGCCCTCTTTTCCTATTCAGTTTTCCCTTCCTATGCATTATCTTTCTGTAAAATTTCTCTTCGGCAATCTTGTCCTCATTCTTTCTCTTCCTATACTCTCCACAAAAACTATCATCCTCCCTGTTCTTCTCTTACACTCACTGCCTGGTATCACTGAAGTTTCAACTGCTGAATTAGTGCTTTGTTTCACAATATCATTTTACTTTTCCTTACCACCACTCTCTGCACTCACACCTAACTCTGTAATTGAGACTTTTCCAGAATGATCCCTAGAGGAACATGGTGTAGTGCTCTTTCTTCTGTAAGTGCACTGTTAGCCCATTCCCCTCACTCTACCTCTGACCCCACCTGCTAGTGCAGGGAAGTGACTATACTCAAATGCTATGTTGCCCACCCCAGCCAATCATAAAAAGTCTGCCGTTTGATTTCTGAGCTTTTGCCGTGCACCTCATGACAGTTACATCAAAATAAGTAGGAAATTCATATTGGATTTCCCAACTGATTTCAAATTATCTCATAGAAGTCACTGAATTGCTGGTGTATCAAAAACAATGTTTCAATAATCTAACATTAAGCTACATTTAGTCAGATCTTGGCAAGAAAATGTTCACATTTCCCTAATGTTTTCCTCCCTAAAATCTCACACAGGGTGTATTGGACATCGTTTTGGGGGCCTAAAAATCTCTCTTTATATTGTGGAAAGATCCCTCACCCACGCCAACATGATCTATGGGACTGCTGCCCACTTCATGACCGTAACAGCAGGCCCTGGGGCCTGGCCTGGCCAAGCTTGGCATCTCTACCCTGGGGTGAAGGGTTGGGCACAGGGAGGACTAAGCCAGAGCAGGATGAATGAGAACCCTTCCACCCAGCATGAGACAAGGATTCTGGGGTGAAGGGTGCAGGCCCTTCTTCCTTTTGGAAGGGGAGCTACCAATGGTGGGCTTCCTTTCCCACTACTTGAAGACAGTCTTTCTATGACAGTAGAGAATAAGGCCAATGTACAAAGAGAAACAGAGGCTAAAATAACCAAAAAGATGGAGTGGGGAAGGGGGAAGAAAGAGAGAGAGAGGCTTGATGACATTATTTGAGCCCCAGAAAATAATTACAGCTGAAGCAAACTCATCCTGAACATCCCAAGGCAAGAGACTGCCTTGTTTAGCTCCGCATCACCATAGCTGACACGCACTTAGAGGCTCAATCCTTACTTGTTGAATGGTTAATACATAACCAAGTCAGTAAATATTCCTTTTCTTTAAGTGAGTTATTTCTATCTCTTAAAAGTGAAGGTTCCCTGACTTAGGCAGTAACCCAGATGAATCTCACTCAGCACAGCCTATGGGCATCCTCATCTCTACAATAACAGACTTGCAGGAGCAAAAGAAAGCATTTGAAATGACAAGTGAGCAGTGAGTTCATTTCCAAAAAGACAAGAAAGCTGAATAACAGAATGTTTTTGTCAACTTGCGTGGGAAGATATGAAACCATTCTAGGGCAGGAGAGATATTTTATAGGGTGTCTATTTACAATGCTTTTGCAATTTGGCATATGATGAAATGCCAGATGCCTTTTAATAATCGGTACTACTTTTAGCTGAGATGTATTTGTATCAGTTAAGTGCCATGCTCAATTATTTAATTATACCTGGAACTTTTGTTGCTCCTTTATTAACCTAAATCATAAAATTAAGTGGTATGTTAATAGATTCTTACATGCACCGGTTTTTAGCCAGAGATGCAGGTCAGAAGCACCTGTAAAGCACTTAAAACATGTTTTTTTTTTTTGTTTTTTTTTTTTTTAACATTCCTGATGTAGTTATGTTTGGGGTGTACCCTCATGATTAAGTCCTCTAAAAACCTGCCAGGACACATCCCAAGTTAAGCTCAACACCTGCCGTCCCTTAAGGCAAAAGGAAGCGTTCATTTTCTAAAGACTAACTTTTGCCTTTTCATTTTATGTCTTCTCAGTAGTAAACTGCTTACAAAGTATTCTTTCTTTAGTTCATTCAAGAAACATTTAGGGAGTGCCTGATATTGCCAAGCAACCTGGGAGGCACTGGTGACAAAAAGGCAGGTTCCTGCCCTCAAGGAGCTCACATTCGACTGAAGGGAGACAGACACATCATCAGGGAAGTGTCATAAAACATGACACATGCTGGGACAGAATTGTGTATAAGGCACAGACAGGCACACAGGGCAAAGGCACTCTACTACAGCACGTCAATCTCAGGTACCGTCTGCGTTGGGAAATGTGCTGGGAACTCACATCAGGTGGTCACTCATGGCTTGTGGTTATTTATCTCTGAGGCAACTCTGCTATGTGTCAGGGTGGACCTACTGGTTCGGTCAGGTCATTATCTCAGACTGACCTCAACTTTTCACCTAGCCTACAGCCGCTTCCCTATCCCTAGTCCTTGGAAACAATGCTTCCTAGTGTCACTTATTTTCTCCTCTGCCCAGGGGAGTAAAAGTATAATCAGACCAGTACAAGGTGCTGTGTGAGTGGGGGAAGAGCTGATCGACTAAATACCCAACCCTTTCGTCGGCCCCTGAGAAGACAGCAGACCTCAATACTAAAAAAACAAAGTCTGGCCAGAGTTTAGGAATCCCAAGCCTGTCAATCATTTGCAATCTTCCTCAGCAACTATTTTTTACTTAACGTGATTTTTATCCATAAGCAAGTTGCTCCTCACGGGCAGGAACCTGCCTTTTCATCACTAGTGCCTACCAGGTTGCTTGGCAGTATTAGGAACTCAATAAATGTTTATTGAATGAACTAAAGAGAGAATGCTGTATAGGCAGCCCATACTGAGACATTGACTATATCATGTAAATTTTGGAAAGGAGTATTTCTTTCCATCGCATGGATTATTTTCAGTTCAAGCATTAGCTTAAGTTCTGTTTCTAAAACCTAAGCAATCCATATTTTAAATCAAAATAATTTAATCTTAGCGTACATTCTGTTTAGAGACAGCAGGGGAAGTATCATAAGAGAAGAAAAGGAAGGATATGTGAAATGTTTATTGAAGCAAGCTGTCTGAGGTTTCTAGCACCTAGAAAAAAACTCACTGAGATGTAAAAATGGTTGCTGATGGGATGTGGATATTTTCCTTTTCTCCCTATTTTTGTTGTCTTCTAATGAGCACATTACATTATGATGTTAAAAAAAAAAAAAAACTTAGTTTTCAAAAAAAAAAAGTCACTTCAGTTGATGTACAGGTTGCATTTTTACTCCCTTCCTCTCTATGAGAGAAATTTTTTTCACTTTATTTACCATTTTCTGTAATAGTCTTTCCTCTGTGGATGCTCATCTAGACGAGAAATTAATCATACCAGTAAGTGATCTATATATTGACCATATAGACCACTAAAGTTCTTTGGACAGATTTCCAATTTATGTTAACTTTCAAAGTGTCAGCTGATTGTCACTTTCCTCCAACATCCAAAAAGAGAGTCCACAGTCCAGGTCAGATGTATGTAAATAAAAAGTTTACTCTGTGTAAGGGTCTATCCCAAGCCCACTTTCTCTGTGAAGATTTTCCTAACTATCGAGGCCATTGAACTGTGTCTTTCTTGAACTTCTATAGAGTGGCATGTGTCACATCAGTTATTATTTATATAGTTTTGGATTCTGTAATTGTTTTATATGATAGTTTTCATTCATTTATAAGGCATTATGGTTACTGCGTGCTAGGAACTGTGTTAGCACTAAGGAAACTGAGTAGGAGGGATTGCAGAAAACAGACACTTAAAATATGTTGTTGTAAATAACTTCAGTGTATAAATATGCACAGTGCTTTGCAAATCCCAAAAAGGAGTTCCTTACTCTTTGCCCATTCAGATTGTCATCTGCAGGCTTTAGAGTAGGAAAGTTCCATTTTCCACCCCACACCTTGACTGCCACCCCTCACAAGTAACTGTGGATTTACTGGATTCCAGCATACCCTCTAGCTCATTGGTTGGAAGCTGGGTGAGCGTGCTTGCTCCTTTCCTCCTCAAGTGTCCACGCAGAACCAAAGGTAGCTGGCTGAGTCAGGGGCTGCTCCCTTAGAAGGCTTATGGCTCTCTGGTGCTGTTACTCACTGACCATTTCCTTTTTTTCTGGTTTCTTCCTTTCATGTTGTCATCGAAAGTGCAGTAAAATTTGGGGTGATGACCAGGACTGTGAAGAGGCTCACTATGAGTGTCTAGCCTAGGCTTTGTGATCCAGCTCAGAATCACCCTCCGATCCTCAGTGGTGTCTGGGTACAAAGCCAAGCTAGCAACTTGCAGCATTTCCTGTTTATATCCTCAGGGATTCATAAGGATATTCTGAATGCCCCTTTCATAATACTATCAACATCTTCCCTAATTTCTGAAATTGGTCATTTTGGCTACAGACTGAATTTTAATTTTCTTTTATAGTCAGTCACCCATACAACAAACACAGAATTGATTACATAATAAATGCTCAATTAAAGAGATGTTACAACTCAGTAGACGGAGAAATTCTCTCTGGATCAGATTTCCATATATTCATTGAATTTAGTTTTGATAAGATGTGCTAAGATAACATTTTTTAAAGGAAAGTTTAGGGCTCGGCACAGTGGCTCACGTCTGTAATCCCAACACTTTGGGAGGCTAAGAAGGGCCAATTATTTGAGGCTAGGAGTTTGAGACCAGCCTGGGAAAAACAGCAAAACCCCATTTCTACAAGAAAGTTTTATGAGAAAAGGTAGGTATAATATACTAATATAAAGGTAGAAATTTCTAAAAGTACAAGGGGTTATTATAAACCCGGTTCTTATTCTGAATTGCATGTCCAAGTCACCCATGTTTCTTTTTTTAAATGCCTATGACTTAGACCTTCCTCAGGAAATTCTAATTCAGGAAGAGGGTTGGCATATAGCACCTGTGTGTACTTTTTAAAGTATGTACTTTTAGGCTGGAAATGGTGGCTCACACCTGTAATCAAAGAACTTTGGAAGGCTGAGGCAGGCGGATCACTTGAGGTCGTGAGTTCGAGACCAGCCTGGCCAACAGGGTAAACTTCTGTCTCTACAAAAAAAAAAAAAAAAAATACAAAAATTAGCCAGCCGTGGTGGCGTGTGCCTGTAATCCCATCTACTCGGAAGGCTGAGGCTGGAGAATTGCTTGAACTCAGGAGGCGGAGGTTGCAGTGAGCACAGATTGTGCTACTTCACTTTAGCCTGGGTGACTAAGAGACTCCATCTCAAAAAAAAAAAAAATTTAAAAGACTCCACATACTTAAAAGCCTCTACATATTTTTCAGTACTTTTCAAAGATACCATAGATTATTTGCTGCATGACTAGGACTGCAAGCTACTGGAGGGGAGGAAAGGAAAGGAAAAGAAAGGAAAGGAGGGAAAGGGAAAGGGGAAGGGGAAGGGGAAGGGGAAGGGGAAGGGGAAGGGGAAGGTGAAGGGGAAGGTTAAGGGGGAAGGGATCCAGATACCAAACTAATGCACCTGAAATGAGCCTGGTCCTTCACCTTTGTCAATTAAAAAAGTTGAATTTTTACTTACTAAAACTATAGTCATTCAAAAGATTTTCTTTGGAAAATTTCATCAATGATGATTTAAAAGCCATCCAAAATATATCATTCTTATTGCTTAATGCTAGTGTAAACTTAGTCTGTTATTTTTAATTTTTAAAAAGATTAATCACCAACCTAGGACAGAAATTTACAGTCAGAGGTAATCACTCCATCCCTCATCTTCTGTTATCCACTCCCCATAGTGAATGCTCAGTACACCTCTATGGAATGACTGAGTGACTGACTGAGTGAGTGAGTAACTGCTCCAGTGAGGCTCACATCAGTTGTTTGACTCACCCATGATCTTACTACGAGTAGATGACAGTGCTGGACTCAAATTCAGGAGAGCCCATTCCCAGTACTAAACTCTTCTGATTCTGACACGTGATTTACTCACCTCTAAACAACTGTCTATTGTTCTAAAGCCTAAAGCCATCCTTCAAGAATACTATTGGCTCCCATATAGACTATTCAAAACAATGTGTCACATAGAGTTTAAAAACAATGCTAAAAATAATAACTAACAAAAAGACATGGAGAAATAGCAAGACTGCATGAGTGGAAGGTCTCCCAAAACAACTATCAATACTTTGAAAAGGACAACATTTATTTCTACATATACATTTCCATTTCTTAAAAGGCAATCTTTGACCTTCTGTTTTTAAGTTGCACAGTGCTATCCTCCATTCATAGGTGTTCTAATGACAGGCATCAATGTGCTGCATTTAGTTTACTGGGTTCTGTCAGGCGATTTATCTCACTAGACAAGCTCGGCTAACAAAGCCGAAAAAAAAAAGGAAGAAGAAAGAAAGGAAAGAAAAGAAAGAAAGGAAAGAAAGGAAAGAAAGGAAGAAAGGAAGAAAGGAAGAAAAAGAAAGAAAGAAAGAAAGAAAGAAAGAAAGAAAGAAAGAAAGAAAGAGCCTAAACTTTGATCCATAATTGGTGTCTGTTTTCACAGTCATATGTTTTTAGATAACATTGCCTACAGAATTGCCTTTTGTAAACTGATCTGTAGCACCAAGAAATTGTGGTTTTAGAATGAGTTCTTACCACGCTCCCTTTTTAAGCCAGCACTGAGAAAACAACTATAATATTACATGTTCTTAAAAATAAGACGGTGGAAAACAGCTACCATTGTTGACCAATCTCCCTTCAACAATGAGAAAGTTAACTGATTTCTGTTCCTAAATAATAATTTTGTTTTACAGTAGGATTTCTGCTGTTCAAGGAGAAGAAAACGCAGAATTCTGATAAAGAGAGAAGTGGATCAAATGACAGTTTTTCCAACTATATTGAGTAACTTTATTCAGAACAGCTGCTTTGGACCAAAAAAACAAAAAAATTGAGTAGTAAACTTTAAAAATAAGGAAAAAGATTTCCACAGAGATCACGGTTTATCTACTGATGCGACCTCAATGAGAAAGAAAATAGATCTTCTTGTATCCATAGCACAAAAGTAAAACTTGTTTGAGATTCCATGCAGTCTAAGGGAATCATTCTACTTTCTTTCCAGCCTGCTTCTTGTCCTCTAACACTGTCTTCCCTGGAGCACAACCGAACTGGGGAGAACTAGAGTGGCCAGCCCAGTGAATCTCCTAGACAGACTGGCAGACAGTAGGAATTGTTGCCTCCTTGAAATTTTTTTATTCTTCCTTTCCAGAGTTGTCACCTCTCTGAATACCCCTCCACTTTTTTGCTTCCCTCCATATGCTCTATTTATGTAAACCTTTGATAGATGCTTTAGCTTGGAGCTTCAACATTCTTGAGTCCCTAGCTATGTAGAAGATGCTGTATGATTCTACAGAATATGAAAAGGCAAATATCTGATTGCTTGCTCATTCCTCACAAAAGATCTCAAATACTGTTCAAGTTTTTGTGTATCTTAAACTTCAGCATAGATCTATTGACTAAAAACCTGCTTAGTTATTTAACAGTGAACTTTAAAGCTAAATTTTAAGATTAGGAGAAAATACGCGATGTGCTCAGAAAGCACAGGGGACAGTTATGGGGGAGAAATCGAATTTCTTAAATGTAGTGGTTAGTTTATATTTTGTGGCATGAGATTGTGTATGTAATTTTGCACGACGATGGGGCTTTCTGGAGTGGTGTGGGAGGTGAAGGGCAAGTTCCTTCCCTTGTTGTCGCCTCAGACTACGTTCTGCAAGCACCTAATGTCTCAAGGCGTCAGGACACTGTTCATCGTGACAAGCAAAAAAATCTCGCTGCTGCCATGAGCACAGTCGTGTGAATGAATATTCAGCACCTCCAACTCAGATTTGCGGCTAATGATCTAGATTTTGAATTTGCAAGGTCCAATTGTGCAGCCTCCTTCTTTCATGCTGCCTTTCTCCTTAGCAGTTTCATTATTCGTTCACACCTCCAGGAGAAGAGGTAGAGACGGAAGAAGAAACAGAAATTCATCAACTTTTTTCAACTCAATCCTTAGTCCTGCTGGTTCTCTGGTTCTGAGATGGGTTGTGGAAGAGCAGGAAATGCTTGGAGGAACCGTCCTCTACAGTGCCGTGAGCAAACAACACAGAGCACATCCTCAAGCCAGGGCAAACCGTATCCTGTTCACACAAAAAGACAGCAGGCTAAGTAAATATTTCACTATGGCACTGCAAAAAAAAAAAAAAAGCCTAGCTAAAAACGAAGCCAATCATTTGAGGGTTTCAATTACCAAGTGATGTACATCATCAGAGACACTGCAACACCGTATGTGTATGTGTATGTGTGTGTGTGTGTGTGTATGTGTGAGGATTGTAGAAAAACTACCCAGTTGGGTCTATTGCCTCCTTCAAGAGGTAGCCTGAAACTAAGAGAAACATGGAATTGTGTTTGTTTCATTTTAATGACTTTCAGATAGTCCACTGGCATCATTTTTTAGGGCCTCTTAGGAGGCACTTGGAACAAAGGCGGGACAGTAAAATCGGGATTTCTGAGGCTGTATGGGGTGCAGTCATGAAAAACTGAAAACATATCCATGCAGAGATTTGGTTTCCTGGTGGTGGTTTAAGGAATACAAGGCCCCTAAGCAAAATTGTGAAGTCAAAGAAGTTGCTCTTGATGCAGACCCACCTGGCTCTTGAATTCTCCTCTGCCCTGATGGTACCGTGGCCCCTGCTTCCCCTTCAGAGTGCCTGGCTCCTATCCCCAGCTAAACAGGAGAGGGCAAATCCATCAGTATGAGTGAGATCCAGTTATCCAGTCTGCAGGTGACAAACTCAGTCTCATTGCCCAGAGTATAAAAGCACCAGCCTCTTGGCATGGCCCTGCTGGCCCCTCCACCCTCACCTTCTCCTGTCCAGCCACACTAGGATCCTTTCGTTCCTCAAGCACTGCTCTCTTTCTTGCTGTCAGGCCTTTGAGCACACAGTTCTCTGTGCCTAAGATGCTCTTCTTCCCTCTTCCCCTCCCAGCGTTCCTCCACTCAGCCTTTGTAGTTTCCTCCAGGAAGCCTACCTTGATTGACCCCACAGCCTAGGTCAGCTCTGCTCCTCCAGCCCTTTCCCAGGGCTTCAACTTTGCTTTTCCTTTGCAAGTCTTCCCACCATTGTCCATCCTTCATGGGATATTATGTTCCCTCCTATGCTGTAAGCTGTAGGACTCTGAGCTCTGTTTATGGCTGTACCTCCAGCACAGAGCCTGGCCCATGGTGAGTGCCAAATGACCATTTTATAAGTGAATGATTGAATGAATTAATCTAGTCTGGATATCTACAGTAACATCATATCTCAAGAGAATACAGTATTTTTAAACTCTTCAGGAAGTTTTCAGGTTTTTATCCTAGACCAGCTGCTCTTGCTGGGGGAACAGACCAGGGGCCAGAGTTGCTGAAGACCCATTTGGAAGATGCTGTGACCATAAGGGCATATCCAAGCTTCCTGTGTGTGTGCTGCTGAGGCACATGTCTGCACCTGAGCCAGACTCACTCTGTTCCTTTTTGCTGTCCTATGTCCCTAACCCCTCCCATATTTCTGTCCCCCAAATTTCAACTGATGAATTCTGAATTCATTCTTACTGTGCTCATGTATTTGCTTTTGTTTCCCACCCCTCTCTACTTTAGCTGAATTTCACCCTCTATCCGGGCAGATATTATACAACTAGTCATCTACAGCCCTTCTTAATTTGCCTTATTCTGTGCTTCAGATTTCCATCCCTATAATGATTGCTAGCACTTATATATATCTTTTACCAAGCATGAAGGGCTTACACACACACACACACACATACACACACACACACACATATTTAGTCCTTACAATAACACTATGATATGGGTACTATTATAATTTCCATTCAACAGATGAGGAAACCAAAGCACACAGAGAAGTTAAGCAACTTACCCAAGGTTACCTGGTGAAGCCAAGTTTGAACAATGTGGTCTGGCTTCAGAGTCTACACTTTTCAGTGCTACATTCTGTTGCTTCTCAGTTATTAGGGATGTGAACTATCGTTGCCGTAGTCACATTGCTTTCTTGAAGAATTCTCACTCTAGTGCCTGCTAAGTGAGCATCAAAACACATGACCTTGTATTTTGTGGCCTCAAGTAATTGGGTAACTAGTGAGTACCTAACCCGGGTGACCTGACCCATAGGCCAGTCAGTAAGCTTAGACTTGGGGGTCTTGCTCAAATGACAATTTGGACCATTCATATTGGAATATATGGGACTGGAAATGAACAACTAGGGCTGTTGTTAGTGGACGTTGGAGATGAGCAGTCATGACACACATGAAAGATATGGAACTGGAGGGGGCCATGCAGGGTCCTGTGCACGATGAGTGAGTAGAGAGCCTGCTGGCATAGAAGAGCAGAGCACCTTGTCAGATGCAGATGTGAGACAGACCATACGACCCTTAGGATCTCCAGACTAGCTCCAGCTGCTGATTTTTCTAGTTCCCAGTTTCTAGGATTTCTGTTCCTTGCATTCAAAGGATTCATGACTAGAACCTATTGCCTCAAGACTTCTGGTCCTCAAAGGCTTCCACAGCCCTTCACAGTTAGTCCAACAAGAGGAGGCAAAAACAAGGAGCTCCTTGATGGGAGGGGAAGCTACAGGTGGGGCAGAATGGGTCTGAGTCATGTGTGGTGCCTGGGGAACTTCCGCCACCTTCACAGTTCCTCTCTCAGAATGACCCTGACTTACTGAACACTGGGCAGCATGACTGTTCAAGGTTACACCTCTAAGCACTGGGGATGCAGATGAACCAGGGGTTCAAGATTTATCTGAGTGTCTAGAGCCATGTAGCAACCAGCCCCATGTCCCAGGGTTTCATGAGCCTAGGCTGGAATAACACACCACTTAAAAGTGACATTTCTGGTATTCAGTAATCCTCAGAGATTCACTGAGAGACAGGTGGGAATAATAATATGATAGTAGCCTTAAAATAGTGCTTTATGTCTCACAAATCCCTTTTAATTAAATGATCTCATTGAATCCTCACCACAACCCTATATCCATTCAATCATTAAGCTTTGCTCATTTTGTATTCTGAACTTTTTTTCTTTCTATCTCCCTCTCTTCTCCTATTGTTATTACCTTAAGAATAAAGTCCAACAAGGAAAACCTTGCAAAGTCCCACTAAAAAATTTGGACTTTATTCTTAAGGTAATAAAAAGCTATGGCAAATATTTGAGCAGGAAAGTAATGTGTTTGATTTATATTTTGAAAATATCACTTGGCAACAGTGTGAATAATGGACCGATGGAGGAAGAGAACGGAGGCAGGTACATCAAGAGGGAGGCTGCTGTCCTCATCCAGCAGAGGCACGATGGTGGCTTGAACAGGGCAGTAGAATTGGGAATGAGAAAGAAAGAAAACTGTGCCCAAGTATCTATCTGACTTCAGCAACTGGGGGAGACGGTGTTTCCATGTTAGAGGACAAAGTTGCTACTTCCCAAGAATATCTAGACCATGCACCTCTCAACTATTTTTGGAAGAATATTTTTAATTGGTGCAAGCACTTGAGAAGAGAAGATATAAGGGAGAAGATTTTTGATAAAGAAGTTACTGAGTAGAGCTGTGCAGTGACGCTCAGCCTCCCATTGACTGCAGAAAAGGCATAAGCAAGTCTAGGGTGCTGGCTTTAACAGAGCGTTTGAACATCTTCATTTACAGTTTGTCTTAATTCCAGAAGTAAATTTAGCAGAATTTTGATACTGCTTTAAGGATTTAGAGGGGCTTGTAAAAGGTGTAGGGCCATCTCTCATAGTCTTCCCTTTCATTATTACTGAATGTGACTCACATAATCAAATATTCTATGGCAATCTAATGATTGCGAGTCTTCTATCTATAAAAGGTTGAAAGATAGAGAGGCTGAATAAATTATTTCATTGGAATAATTTAGGCTAAAATATCTACATGAAGAGAGAGAGACAGAGAAACTGAGAGAGCTAGAAGAAATACTACATTTGAAATATTTTTTGCGATTTAAGAAACTCAGAATAGGCCAGGGGCTGTGGTTCACGCCTGTAATCCCAGCACTTTGGGAGGCCAAGGTGGGCAGATCGCACGAGTTCAGGGGTTTGAGACCAGCCTGGCCAACACGGCGAAACCCCATCTCTACTAAAATTACAAAAATTAGCCAGGCATGATGGCATATGCCTGTAATACTGGCTACGTGGGAGGCTGAGGCAGGAGAATCGCTTGCACCTTGGAGGCAGATGCTGCAGTAAGCCAAGATCATACTACTGCGCTCCAGTCCGGGTGACAGAGCAAAACTTTGTCTCAAAACAAACAAACAAAACAATCCCTCAAAATAAATTTTTTATACTCAGAATTGAATTTGCTTTATAAGCCCATTAAAATTATAGTTTTTGTAATTTTTAAATTTTTAACAAGTAAGCTATGTGAATTTCATAGAATTGTATTTCCCATTATAGATTCATATCTCACAGCTGAAGTGACCTGCTTTTTTCAAATGTTGGTTTATTGAGCTAAAATTTTGGCATCGCCTCAGCTTTTCTGTGTAGCTCTCTAAAACAAACAGATTCCTGGATATGCTAATTATAAATATGACTATTATCATTGTTTAAAACATAAATATTCCCATAAAATCACAAAAAAATAAAATTAGCTACATGGCAAGAGAATGAAATGGTGAGCTATAGACTGGGAGAAAATATTTACAAATCACATATTGATAAAGGACTTGTATCCAGAATATATAAAGAACTCTCCAACTCAGTAATCAGAACACAAATAATCCGATAAAAAATGGAAAAGATTTGGACAGACACTTCCCAAGAGAAGATATATGGCAAATAAACACCTGAGAAAATGTGCGGTATCATTGGTCATCAGGAAAATGCAAATTAAATCACAATGAGGTGTCACTTCACAGGTATGACAATAGCTAAAATTGAAAAGAACGGGCATTTCAAGTGTTAGTGAGGATGTAGAGAAACTGCAGTTGTCACAGGCTGCTGGTAGGCACACAAAATGCTACACCCACTTCGGAAAAGAGTTTGGTAATTTCTTAAGAAGTTAAAGGCATCTATCATATGACCTCGCCCAGGATAAGTAAAAGCCTACACCCACAAATGAAGACTTGTAGGCAAATGTTCGTAACAACTTTATTTGTAATATTCCTAACATGGAAATAAACCCATGGCTGGATTGCAAAATAATCATTCGAGAGAAAAAAGCCAGACCAAAAAAAAAAAAAAAAAATTACATCTAATGAGTCCATTTGTATAAAATCCTAGAAAATGCAAACTAATCTATAGAGGCAGAAAGTAGATCAATGGTTTCCTAGAAATGGTAGGGGGAAGGCCAGGCACGGTGACTCACGCCTGTTATCCCAGCACTTTGGGAGGCTGAGGTGGGTGGATCACCTGAGGTCAGGAGTTCGAAACCAGCCTGGCCAACATGGTGAAACCCCATCCCTACTAAAAATACAAAAATGAGCAGGGTGTAGCATGTGCCTGTAGTCCCAGCTACTTGGGAGGCTGAGGCAGGAGAATCACTTGAACCTAGGAGGTGGAGGTTGCAGTGAGCCAGGATTTCGCCACTGCACTCCAGGCTGGGCAATAGAGTGAGATTCTGTCTCAGAAATAAATAAATAAATAAATAAATAAATAAATAAATAAATGGTAGGGGGTAAGGAGATGGGGGAGGGAGGGATTACTAAGGGACACAAGAAAATTTTAGAAGGTGATGGGAAAACTTACCAAACTGTACACTTTAAATATGTGCAGTGTATTATATACCAATCATACCTCAATAAAGATGTCAATGAGAAAAATAGGTAGATGTGGTCAGTATTTGCAGTTTAAGTGGAGCTTGAAGCATGATCAATATTTAACCAAGGTAGTATTTAGAGATCAGGGGTGTATAAGTGATAATGCCTTGAAAGTGTGAGCTTGACCTTCAAATAATGCCTAATATTTCTCATGGCTACCGCAAAGAAGTTTCCTGATTTTTTTCACCTTTACCGGGTTTAAGCAGGGTGTATTTATCTTCCTGGTGACCAATGAAACCCTGGCCATTTCCTCCCTGGGATGCTTTTAGCCAGGGGAGCTTGCCTTCCATGTCGTAGGATGGTTCACTTAAAAAATTTATAAACTTAATATAGAAATCTCATGTATCACATATTTCTTTGAGTTTCGGAGATGGCTGCAAATGAATTTTTCCTTGTCTAGTAGTTTTATGGTATTGCTTAAATAAATCTTCATTGCTTCATTCATCCTTGAAGACACTATTTAAGTTTAATCGTCCACATAAATAAGCCACAGTCGACATAATAAACAAAAAGAGATAACAAAAATGGTAAGGGCAATACATTTTAATGTATTGGGATTTAGTTTCCAAATTCCTTGAAATATAAAATTTGAAGATACAATGGCTTGTCAATCAATGATTAAAATAGCTTTCTAAGATAAATACCACAGGCTTCTTATAAAAGATAACGATTGAACATATGTATTTGCGTACTTTCCTTCCTAAGATCCTATGGAAATGGCCATGAAGTAGTAAAACAGGAAGAGAAAAAAGAAGAAACCTGTAAGAGTAAGGAGAAAGTGAAGAAGATATCAGCATATGAAAGAGATCAGCAAGTATTTGAACACCGGAAAAAGAAAAAGAGCATGTTAGCAGAAGAGGCCCTGGATATCCCCAAAAAGAAAGGCTCCAGAGTAGGGATGCACCAGGGTTCCCAGGAGAGGCCGAATCTGTAGTTACAGAGGGCAAAGTTCAAAGGTGAACCTGAAACCTGGGGACCTCATTAAAGATCTATTTAGAGAACAGTTGCACCCATCACCCCTACTTCCACCCTTAAATGCAGAACAACACCCTTACAGGCCACCCTGACATTTGTCCCCACGCTCTTTTCTAAAGAAAGGAAACACACAGACACTCCTAGAATGGCAGTTCACACCCTGAGTAAAGTTTCCCAGTTCTGGAAGTTGGAAATCACCCAGAAGCCCGTCAGTCATTATATCTTGTCCTGTGTCTTAAGTTCGACAGGCAGTGAAGGATCATGAAATGTGTAAGTCAAATCAACAACACGAAACAGAAGGATCAAAACGAACAGCCCTCAAAAGGAATGGGGAGAATTCAGCAAACAGAAGAGAGCTTGTTAAAAATTTTTCATTACTAGCCTCAGGACTGTTGATAAAGATATGGTATCCATAAAACAAAAATTGGAAGCTAATCCACATAGAAGATTGGAACAATAGATACATGATTCATGGGGAAAGATAGACAGAGAGAGAAAGAGAGATCTGTAAAGAAAGTGGATTATAATTGTGCCACTGCACTCCAGCCTGGTGACAGAGCAAGACTCCGTTTCAAAAAAAAAAAAAAAATAGATAGCCAGGCGCGGTGGCTTAAGCCTGTAATCCCAGCACTTTGGGAGGCCGAGACGGGCGGATCACGAGGTCAGGAGATCGAGACCATCCTGACTGACACGGTGAAACCCCGTCTCTACTAAAAAATACAAAAAACTAGCCGGGCGAGGTGGCAGGCGCTTGTAGTCCCAGCTACTTGGGAGGCTGAGGCAGGAGAATGGCGTAAACCCGGGAGGCGGAGCTTGCAGTGAGC